>NC_049988.1:4694698-4699324 GCF_000003815.2 Branchiostoma floridae | reverse complement strand
TCCTAGCTGATGAGATATCTGCTCTGTTTGAAAAATCTAGGTAGGTTAGATACTAGATTAAAAAAAACATTTACAGTTGTATAGGATACATTGCTCTTCTTTGAAGAACTTGGTAGACGAAAGGAATGTTTTAGATTTTCTACGTTGGAAACGAAAACACATATACAGTGAATATTGAGCAAAAGTGGTTACATAGAAGAAAGGGCGGGAAAAAAACAGACAGCTGCCGCAACCGAGGACGTGAAACCTTTCGGCCTTCACAAAATGGAGTGTGGGACCCTTTGAACTGACGGGTCAATAAAATCCATTGACCGAAAGCGAATGTTCACTAGGATTCTTGTTAGAAAGCATATGTCCATGTTGATCCGCTCTAGCCTTTGAGTATGGTGTCCTGAATAGACGAAAGAGCGAAAAACAGATACACCTGGTAGCTACAGTATTGCGTTGCATTGAGAAACGAAAGCTCCTGCCCTTTTTTTATCAAGCAGATGTTGAAACGCTAAATCGTAACGTTTTTTTTTTTTCATCTCTCTTTGGTTTCTTTACAAATGTCTTTCATAATAAACAATTTACAACAAAACAGCGAATAATATATCATAATTTTACATTCGACCTCTTCTTGGACATTTTTTGCGAGACGGATAAATATGGAAAAGAATATTGGTTTCTCGACGCAGTAGTTTTGTGGCTTGCATCTATATCTTTGTTTCATTGGTTTAGTTCTTATTTTGCTACAAATCTAACAGTGAGATTTAATTGATAAGTTAAACTTTGTGACCAGGTTTAGAACCTTAACCATTACGAGTATTCACTTGCGGTGTAAAACAGCAATTCTGTCTTGGTCTGTGTATATCAAAGTGGTCACAGGTGGCGCATTCCATTTCGCCCGAGGAAAAAATCCTTTGCACTTATGCCAGCAACATTAAAGCACAAAGATAACATATTGGCAAATGCTCGCTAGTTTCAAGAGCTGGTGATATTTGCTTTCGTCTATACCCATAGATAGTACCGCCTTTTAACGCCGCGACGGTAGAAGGAGGTTCAGAAACACCTTGATATACCTTCAAGTGGTTTTCGCGGACAAGAAAAAAGCACATAAAAGCCATAAATAACATTTAGGCTGTGTTGATAATGTATATTGTACAGCGCTAGACCTTTAAGACCGACATAAAGCAAAAGGAGCGGAAATTTCCAAAATATCAGGAGCGGGAATTTCCAAAATATCAGAGGATTTTTTTCATGAATTCATAGTCACTTTGTTTCTTTGAGGTAGGAAGCTTGAAGTTTGCATGGAACGCTTAGATGTTAAAACATTTTCGGTTTTCATTTCAGGTTTCCTGTACGAGGGGCGTTCAAGAAGTAATCCACCTGACCCATTTCCCAAAGGAGGAGATTAATGAAACTTGGTGCAGTTATTAGTCTTTCTCTTCATAGGAATCACCCAGAGTTATGCATTTCTACCATCGTTTGATGCAGCTCTGTACACCGTTTTTGTAGGACGCCCCAGGTTGGTCCTGCAACAGATGCCTCATCAATGGCAGAAGAGGGACGACCAGGTCTGGGAGCTGTTTCCACAGACTTCCGGCCATGTTTGAATTCACAATGCCAGCGTTTTACAAGGTCATATGATGGGGAATCATCACCATAAGTTTCTTTTATTTCATCAAAAGTCTCATTTGGTATGCGTCCTTTCAAATACAAAAACCGGATCACTGCGCGACACTCAACTGGCTCCATTTCACACCTGGTCCATTTCACACCTGACTCAGTTCAAACACCTTTAAATCAAAAACCAAAATTAGTTCAGAGCTGTTTTTTGCAACATAACCCATAGAGATATGAATCATTACATATGCAAAATTTCATCTAGATCCGACAACTGGAAGTGGGTCAGGTGGATTACTTCTTGAACGCCCCTCGTATATTTCGTGTTTTGGATTTAAACGACTATCAACCCTGGGCGAAAGATACAAAAAAGTATCACGGAGTTACTCATTAGTCTTTCTTGTAAATTCTACGTGCGCTATTGCTGCCGATATAAGTTATATTTCGCACTCAAGTTGTCTCTCCGTCATTGTTATATTCTAACCAGTGTTAAACGTTCTACAAAATGCATACCAATCATGCATATTGTGAACTGTAACCAATTTTACTGAGTATTTTATGGAATATAATCCGTTATCACATTTCGTTGAATAATTTTCAATATCACATGCCAAGCAGGGATTAGTTATGCTGATTCCAAAATCTGAATCTGAAAAACCGGAAGTTCTGCAGCAGTTTTAAGGTCGGTCGCTAGGGAGTTTAAAGTCGACCTTGACCTTTGTCTTCCCAAGACTCATACCATAATATAATCGTAATATCCACCATAGGTTCTTCTTACGTCGTGCTGTCCACAAATATCCGGAAACATACACACATAAACTAAGACACACACAGTCACACAGAGAGAGAGAGAGAGAGAGAGAGAGAGAGAGAGAGAGAGAGAGAGAAAAGTTAAGATAAGAGAGAGAGAGAGAGAGTGAGAGAGTGAGAGAGAGAGGGAAAGAGAGAGAGGACGAGAGAGAGGGGAGAGAGAGAGGGAGAGAGAGAGAGAGAGAGAAAGACAGAGAGAGAGAGAGAGACATAGAGAGAGAGAGGAAGAGAAAGAAAAAGAGAAAAGAGAGCGGGGCACCCAAAACTATAACTCCACTTTGAAGGACGCAGCATAGCAAGGGAATGCTATTTGTAACAGAAAACTTGAATTCAAAACGCTGAGGTTAAAAGTTAGCCATAGGGTAGCATGTCCCCCCAAACGCCATCGACTTTGATACCATGACCACACAAAACACAAACCCCTTCCGAGGTCGGGCTTGGGTGTTACCAAGTTCGCCGGTTCACATTCTTTCGGGTAGTGTTGCTTGTGTCATGCTCGTGGCTGCATTCGATATGCTGACAATGTCCTAGAGGAATGCGTGGTAGGACCCGCTACATTTTAGTATAGGGCTCTCTCTAATTTGCTTATACGTAAAGAACCAGTTAGGATTACAAGTTGGATTTGTATGTAACTTTGTTTAAGTCTAGGCGTGGGTTTATTGAGTTATTTGCCGGGCGTTGTCTTTAATAAGCACACTAACCGTCATCACAAACTTCTAGCTCGCGTAAACTTCCGGCTCGCAGAAGAAATTGTGCGAGCGCTAGGCTAGAGAGTTCGGCACATGTGAGAGAAGCGGACATCCGATAGCGGCCCTTATCTCGACGCAAAAAGGAGTTCCTCCAAGTCAAGCATAACTACACCAGTCGAACTGCCGGGTGGGTTCCCTTTGCGAGTGCCTTGCCGCGAGTGGACGCCTTGCATACGGGTTATGTCGGCCATGAAAAGAAATCAACGCCGAAGAACAACAAAAACATTGCCTTCAAATCCCGCTGGGTTCGTGCGCTGTACACACAAGCACTCCTATATCAGAGTAGCAAAATTTTTAGAGGTTCGTTTTGTGTATGTGATGATACGAAGGGGGTGGGGAGGGGGGGGTGATATGTTCATATAGGGGACAAATATAGATGCGTGTCAGAACCCCCTGGTCGGAGGGGAACCTTTGACAACGCGATAACCCACTGAAGTAGCAAAGTAATCAAAACAACAGCTTATCGACGTGAGGTTTGTATAAACAAGGCTCAACGTACAGGGTTTCGCGTGTCATCTCTTTAAAAGGATACAAGTGCGCCAGATTTTTCTTCTCCGACACTCGCGACGTAAAACACTACACGATTAAAGTCACAGTATAACCGCCTTTGGTTTAAGCAGGGTTTAAGACACACGCATTCGTACTGTCTTTACGTTCTTCAATGACTCACCTTTAATATGTGAAAAGAAAAATTATACATGTAACGGCAAGTGCAACAGTTGTTTGGTTAATTGATAGTCTCTACTCGATTTCAGCGGCCTTCAGAATTGTCAAGGACCGAATTCCTGCGGTACTCCGTTGGGCGAAGATTGCAAACATGACCTATGGACTGTGTGAAAGAAGCGCTGACGGCACGCCGTGTTTTTAGTACAGTATTGCTATCGAGAAGAACACAGTAAAATCTGTACTTACCGAGATAAACTCCACTCTGACTGGCGCACTTGGTGGCAGCGACGTTTGTGTCTAAGAAGAAGACGAGAACAAGGTGGCCGAAGCTGGCTTTAGGGTAAGGGTCCAGGGCGATCACGGCGTTGTGGCGACCGGCGCGGGCTAACCCTCCATCCGGCAACACCGCCAGGTAGCCGCCGCTGCCTCTCTCCGAAGGTTCGGTCATGTACAGGTGAACCGAGGAGCGAGGAATCGAGACTAGCGTCCGGCACTCCCGCTCTGTTGTGAAGAACACGGCCTCGCACACTAAGTTGTGCATGTAGTGGTAGGCCGCCATGGCCCACCGGACCTGCCGCAAGTCCTGCTCGGACGGGGTGCGCCAGTCCAACCGAGGGTCAATCAGACTCGTTACGGTCGGTAGATGTACCGTCCCTGCGCAGAATAACAACCCGAGCTGAATGTACCGTACAACATCCATCCTTCCTTGTGTGTCCTCCTGGAATAAAAACTCTAAGGAAATGTCGTGGTCTTCCTCGTGTCGTCTGTTAGAGTCAGTGCCTCCCCTCCCGTCGGT
>NC_049988.1:4679491-4694598 GCF_000003815.2 Branchiostoma floridae | reverse complement strand
AGTTGTACTATTGCTAGTACAGTAGAAGCCAGTTAATTGCACAACGGATTAACGCACACTTCTGTTAACTGCACGGAATCCCAAATTCCCAAACCGGTGCGGTCCAGCTAGATAACTTCGCATTATTGCACCAGTCGGATAATTGCACGAAATTCACTAGCAAATAGCTAGGCCGTGCAATTAAGCGGCTTCTACTGTATTAGCCGAGTGGCAACAAGAAGACCGAAACAATGCATTACGTACAGAGCGTCTTTTAAAAGCGTCAGGAAGAAGACAAAAAAAAAACTTAGCGAGAAAAAAACGTGTAAAGTTTGCTGTGCTACGACGCACGAGTCCGTTATATGCGCATTCAATAAAACTGTTCGTTACTTTATATCAAAGAGGGGAATGCAATAATTTGGAGAACATTTAGTGAAAGAATAAGAAATAAACGTTGTCAGTTAGAAAGAAATGAAACGACAGTATCTCATGCAGCTAAAGCTATCATGAAATATGAAATGGAGAGAAAAAAAAGAGCCTAAAATTCAAGAGAAATATTGAATTGATTGAAAGGAAAAATTTAAGTCTTGGGGTTTTACTCGATAAACTGAGAGTGCCAAGCAAGAAAACCGACGTCTCTCGGTTTCTGATAGACGTCATAAATTTTTGTTTGTCATCGTTCTAACGTTAAAACAAACGCCTATACGGTACGTTTACCAAGGGGGGGTTTATACGTACTCTCATTTGTAGTGCCTGAAACGCGAATGACGTCTGTAGCGAACCTCGGTGTCATGGGTGACGCAATACTCCTCCTGAAAGTGGGTTCTTTACACAAACATGCACCCGAATGGACACAAAAGGAACCGGCTTATTGGGGCTTGTCCCGTAGCGACCACAACGTGTTCAAGGCGTGGAAAAGTTAGCCTCTACAACAGACTCCACGGTGGGTGCCTTCCGTCTTACGGAGGCCACGTGCACAGTATACAAGTGTGGAGAAGTTAGTCTCTACAATAGACTTCACGACGGGCGTAATTCCGACTTAGAGCGACTACAACGTGTTCAAGGCGTGTAGAAGTTAGCCTCTGTAACAGACTTCCCGGCGGGTGCCTACCGTCTTACAGAGGCCAGAGCATACAAGTGTAGAGAAGTTAGCCTCTACAACAGACTTCACAGCGGGCTCCTACTGACTAACAGCGACTACAACGTGTTCACGGCGTGGAGAAGTTATTAGCCTCTACAACAGACTTCACGGCGGGCGTACTACCGACGCGCGGAGGCTACAACGTACAAGCGTGGAGAAGTTAGTCTCTACAACAGACTTCACGGCGGGATTCTACTGACTAACAGCGACTACAACGTGTTCACGGCGTGGAGAAGTTATTAGCCTCTACAACAGACTTCACGGCGGGCGTACTACCGACGCGCGGAGGCTACAACGTACAAGCGTGGAGAAGTTAGTCTCTACAACAGACTTCACGGCGGGATTCTACTGACTAACAGCGACTACAACGTGTTCACGGCGTGGAGAAGTTATTAGCCTCTACAACAGACTTCACGGCGGGCGTACTACCGACGCGCGGAGGCTACAACGTACAAGCGTGGAGAAGTTAGTCTCTACAACAGACTTCACAGCGGGCTCCTACTGACTAACAGCGATCACAACGTGTTCAAGGCGTGGAGAAGTTAGCCTCTACAACAGACTTCACGGCGGGTATACCTATAGTCTTACGGAGGCTTGTCCTATAGCAACTACGGCGTAATAAAGGCATAGAGGTTAGCCTCTACAACAGACTTCAAAGCGGGTACGCTACTACGGACTTACGGAGGCTACAACGTACAAGCTTGTAGAATTTCAGAGATAAAGAACGAGTTTTCTTATTTTTTCTTCTTACTTCTATTTTGTCGTCTTCTAAGTCATACATTCACGTATTACGCAATATATAAACTATGCAAATATCAGAGAAAATAACACAACAGTGACGCAGTGAACGAACCCCGCAGTGACGCAAGCTTGACGCAAGTGCGGTGAGTTTGTGCACCTTTAGTCAAGTCATGACGAACAGGTGATCGTGAGTAATAGGGCGTGGCCAGGTGACTCATGACGTCATTGTTGCCCATTGTGTCGTCCGACGTTTGGGCCGCTTCAGTTCGTGAGAGAAAGTACGGAATGTCATTATATAGCTAAAACCAACCCACTTAACATAACTGTGGTCTGTGAATAGTGTGCACAGGAATTTCACGATTGTGTGTGTTTTGGGTGTGATTGTGAATACAAAGTATCTATGTATAACCATAACCGTGGTAAAGTCTTAACTGTTGGGGCACAGCAGTTAATATCAACATAGACAACATCAAACGTCTTACGTAGTCTTGGATGGGTCCAAATAGTTGATGTACATAAAAGAAGTAAGGCAACGCTCGTTTTCAAGGCACTCAACGGCATGACCCCTCCCCATCTTACTACATTGTTCTCCCAACTCTCAGAAATACACACACATAATACCTGTCTTAGATCACAAGGTGGACTCCTGCTGCCTAAAGCTAAATCTGAATATAGAAAGAAAGCTTTTTCATACTCAGGGGCGGTGCTCTGGAATTCCCTGTCGTCCCAATTAAGATCTGCGAGGACACTGTCACAGTTTAAACGATTGTATGACCAGGACTAAACGATCCTAATTGTATATATTTTAACTTTAGTTCCTGTCATATCACAGTGGATTCTTTTGTTTGATTTCTGTATTATGTTTTGATGCTAAGACTGACATTTATGTTCTCTTCTGACTGTTATTTTTCATTTGCAAATCAACTTTGAAACAAACACTGCCCGACCAGCGACACATTGATATGCAAATTCCACTTTTCGTTACCTTGATTTTAAGTTGATCCACTGCCTGAATGTGTTATTATTGTTATTATTATTACCATTATTATATTAAGTTATCCTGAGTTATTTGTATTGTAAACAGTTGACACCTGACGTTTAGTTATGTAAGTTTGACCTTTGATTTCAAGTTTGACTCAGTTGTTGTGATTTTGTGTTAATTTATGTTGGGGTCTCCCGGCCCACCAGGAGGTATTGAAAAACGCCAGAAGGCGATGTATTTTCCTGGATAAATAAATAAACTGAACTGAAACTGAACTGAGATTAACGGCTTATGAAATTATTATAAATTTATATACTGTAACAATAAAAATAAATTTAAATTTAGATACCGTAAATGCCATTAGTTGAAGTGTTTGTGGTGGTTTTAAGCGATAGCCCTGTAGTTTCCAGGATTGTACATTCATTCCTTCTATCCTTCCTTTCTTCCTTCCTTCCTTCGTTCCTCCCTTCCTTCCTTCCTTACTTAACCTTAGATTGGAAGAAATTGATCACTTTTTTGACGCGTTGATAATGTCTATTCCAGTTACCACAAAGCGAACTTGGTTTTGACATCTCACAAGTAGAAGCGCCGCCTTGCGGAAGACGAACGTCACGTACAATTTCCGTCCGTCTATACAGCGTCCTTGGCAACATCAATTGTGCCGTTCTAATATACTATAAAACACGCTATAAGTTAATTCATAACAAGAAGAACACATGCAAAAATAAGTCTATCAATCATTCGCTCACATATTGTTTCTTCATTTTGTGGGTCAGATTTCTTTTATTGGTTGATTTGATTTAATTAATGATATGATTGATTGATTTAGTGATTAATTTTCATGTTCCTGGTAATGCAGTGAATTTTGTGTGCGTGTGTGTGTTTGTCTATGCATGTGTGCATATGTACATGTGTGTGTGTGTGTGTGTGTGTGTACATATGTATGTGTATGTGCTCGGTTGTGTGTGTGTATGTGTGTGTTTTGTGTGTGTGTGTGTGTGTGTGTGTGTGTGTGTGTGTGTGTGTGTGTGTGTGTGTGTGTGTGTGTGTCTGTTAATGTCGTTGTATTGAAATACGACTAGGTACCGCTAAATGCTAAAGAAAAGTAGACCATTTTTATGATCGATTTTCATGTTCCGACTAATGTAGGGAATCGACCGTTTTTTTTTTTGTTCTGTCGATGCCTAGGACCATAATACCGACCAATAGCACCGGGTTCTTTTTCTGAAAGCCAGTCTCTCCTAAAACCTATATTTTGAATCTCACTCCGTAAAAAAAATCACTGACTACACTAGTTGACTCCGACGGGCGACCAACGCTTGCGGTACCGAAAAGATCCCAGGGAGCCTCCGATCGGCTGGTGCGAGGCTATCACTATAGCAGCTGTGAAGAGAGAATGTCTTTGAAGAGGGTCATCCTCGGCGAGACAATAACAAGATCGGACAGTCGGATCCACTTTCGGGACATGTTTTGAAAGCTAACACCCTGTTTAAGAGCAGATGTTCTTTGCCTCCCCATTAAAATGCCTTATATCTTTCGTATGACTCCAACTTCGGGCAAGCAAGGGACCAAGTTATGCTACAAAATTGATAATATCAATTACTGAAACTACGCAGAGGCACGCAAATGTCTTGTTCACAATGTAATTCCAAAGAAGATGCGGCAAATTCGTAACATCAAAGGCGGTAAATCTAAGACATTTGCGATATCGGGATACATTAAAGACTTCCTCTTAAGTACTTCAGAGACGATTCTGTTATCTCCCAAACATGGAGATGATTATCTCTTGTCTGTGGAGAAACTGGGACGGGCGGGGGTTTGGATTTGTTCTGTCTCGTTAGCTTAAGACGGATTAAAGATAAGAAACACGACGGAGAAACTTTATATCGTAAACATTAGGGTTGGGTACCCGGTACAGGTTCAGAAAATTCAGGTCCGGTTCAAGTCCAAAGGACCAGGTCCAGGTTTGTACCTGAACCTGGACATAATCAGTATGTGAGAACTTGTGAATGGGCGATACTCAAAAGAATGGTCCATTTTACCACAAAGAAATCTGTTTTGTGGAGTATTCGACTCCCACTGGCGTTTTAAAAATCCTACAAGGCTAACTGTCTCGGTACTGTTGACTGTGAAACTTGGTAGAAATAACTATAGACTCTGCTCTACTTCGCTCTTCGACCGGCAAGTCCCGAAATGTGTGAATGCCTGATCATATAATACTAGTACGTTTTTTTCAGGTCGTTTTTTTCCAAACAGGTCCAATAAGAAAAAAAACAACAACGTTTTGTACCGGTACACCATACCGATACCCACCCCTATATGGAACCGTTCAGGCTTGCTAGATCAAGAAATGTTGCATCCCCTTTTCTGTAACACTACAACAGGGGGCCAGCCTTCTGGTAGTAGTCTATTCCACTACCGTGCTATTTACCTTCGCCAGAATGGCAAGGTTATGTTTTAGGCTTGTGCGTCTGTCTGTCAGTCTGTTTGTCACCAGCATAACTCGAGAAGCCTTGGATGAATCCTGTTGATATTTGATAGGTGGGCACCGTAGGGGTTGGGAAATTAAAACGAAGGTCAAGTTCGCTAATGGGCCCCCTAGCGGCTTCCTAAGGTACTGCAGCGGAACTTCCATGTTTGATAACTCGGTCTTCTCTGGTAAAAGTCCCAACCAGTCCTATCTTAGCTACCCAACCTCTGCTTGGAGAATACTGTAAATGCATTAAAGTTCGCAGGGATTTAATTTCGCGGTAGCACCATGCACTGTAGTCTCTTATCGCCATGGGGAAAATGTTCGCGGTGGTTTTGAGTTCGCGGTGAAGTAGCCTGACTAAAATCAAGCCCCTAGCGGCCGGCCCTACAATTGCCGCCACCCGGGGGGAGGGGGTCATTAAGCCCAGCCGGCGAGAGCTTGTGTAAACACAGGCTAGCGGTGAAGCGGCCACCGCGAAAACCGCGAACATTAAACCACCGCGAAAGTTTCTGCAATCACTCTACCCACTTGACCAATACACTGCTCATTAATGCAAATTTTAAACGAATTTGCAGCCATTCACTTATTGGTCGATTTCCTAATTGGCAGGCTACCATTGGTCGAACTGCTAATCATGATGGACAGCCTTTTGTTTGCCACATTGAACTCGTTTTAGATCTATCATGGCCGCCCGCGTGAGAAAGGGGTTATTGAATACCAAGCTGACTTGGGAATCTGCAAGTTGACGCCTCACATCTACTCGGAGATGTGGCTGCGGCGTTTTCTAATTTGGAAAGCAAAGCGGCACCAAACGGGGCTAATCCACCGCGCGTGTTGGGGGCGGCGATTTCACAGATAAAGACGCCATGTTTCCTGACACAATTAGGCACCAGCAAGTACATTTTATGGTTGACATCATAGGAAGACTCCAAATTTAATGCGAGGGGGGGGGGGACAACAAGATTGATTAAAAAAAGCTGCCTAAACTAACGCAACGAACATTGTAACAGCGATTACAAATTGGCACAATTGTGGTAGACTAGTATCACTTACCAACTTGCAATTGTAAACTACTACACTCAAGGCTACCACAGTAGTTGTAGAAGTGTCACTTCTACAGCTAACACAACTAGCTTCACTTCTACAACTACAGCCATGGCTACCTCACTAGTGTCACTTCTACAAGTACAATCAATGCTAATACATGACATATGTTTGTAATTTTGATATTTTCTCGTTATGTTGACCATCTCCAGCTAGAGGTGATTTTTTTTTCAAAATCGGGTCATAAATTAATGAGTGCGATGATGACATTCATAAGATTTTACTTGCTATGGGCTTAGGCCATGTTCATTTGATTACCATGGATGACAACCATACTTTAAATCGTACAAGGCAGCTTCAGAATAAGCAAATGCATTTAAGTTCGCGGGGATTTAATTTCGCGGTAGCGGGAAAATGGACTTTTCGCGGTGGTTTCAATTTCGCGGTAGCACCATGCACTGTAGTCTCTTACTGTTATGAAAAAATGTTCGCGGTGGTTTTAAATTCGCGGTGATGCGGCCGCCGCGAAAACCGCGAACATTAATCCACCGCGAACATTTCTGCATTCACAGTATATGCCGAGGATGGCAAAACGTATCGGAAAACGTACACTACTGCCAAGGAACAATACAATGTAAAAGAAGATGTGACAGAACAAAAAAAATGAAGAATATATTATTTGGTATACTATATTCTGTGTGTTCAGTCATTTGTTCAACCTTCCTGACCAATTTGATTTGATAATTTGATTTTTTTTTGTTTTACGTTTTTTAATTTATTTGCACGCTCACATCAGTTTTTGGATTTCCAGAGGATGTCATCCATATAATCAAATCAACATGGCCATACTAAAGAATTACCCACGGGGGAAGTCCCTGGTTTGGGCGGGGATACCAGTCTGCACTTCTGTGATATATCCCTTTGAAATGTACGAAACCAGCGGGTTTTCCCGGTCCTATATTAGGACACGAGGCGAAGCGCCAACTAAAAGCACACCGCATGTAAAGTGGCGCCAACGTATCCGAAAAATAAATCGCACGCGTCCGTTTGAATGAAGACGGCGGTTTTAGATCCTTCGCAGTTCCTCGCATATTTTAAAGGAGACAAAGTTCTTAGGAGGGGAATTTTAAACGTCTTGATATCCCCTCTCTTTATGCAGGAAATCAGGATGTCATCGAAATTATCATCGTAATTTCAGTGGTGAAAATCGCATGCATTCTTGCACGCGTTTGGAAATTTGATAAGGAAACACAATGTTAAAGGGACATAATGTAAAATTAAAGTCACTGTTTTCGGTCATTTCTCTACATAATGAGTTGAGTCTACCTTATTACACTGCACAGCAATATTTACAACGTATGGATACGACTTTGGCACGATTTACACTTGTAGTTTTATCTGTAGTACTACAGATCGTAGTCTACTACTGTAGTAGCCTACAGATTTTTTCTGGGTGTAAACAGAAATGAAGTGTAGTCTACTACTGTAGTCTACTACACCCTCCGAGGCTGTAGTACTACAGTTCAGCGGACGTTCTATGAGAATTCGAACAGGGTGTAAACAGAAACTGTAGTAGACTACAGCTGACTGACGCCAACCGCGTCAGTCGCCTCCTGCGCTGCATACGTTCTTGGCGTGTCTGGTTGAAAACCTGGGTAACAGACTGCAACATGACCTCCGCCTCTCCCGTCATTTTGATCCGTCCGGTGGTCAAAATTGGCACTTTTGACACAACAGGAAGAGTGAAGAAGACCAAAAAATTGATGCTGTTCGATCTGGTGTAATTCGAAACGTACGCGTGTTTTATTTGGGTCATCTGCGGTCAATGTACTATTTTCTATTGTCATGGCCTATTTTTCAGAGTGCCTTGTATTAGAAAAAAAACCTTTTTTCACAAATATAAGATTCCCGCGCCCGCCAAGTGTCAAAGGTCACATTCAGTCACTACAGTTTCTCCGTTATCAAAGAACAGCAGGTGTCCCGCTATGCTCTCTGTCAGTGAGTGTAAACCGGACGCGAATCTGTAGTCTACTACAGTAGTAGACTACGATGTGTAGTACTACAGATTCAAGAAACAAGTGTAAATCGGGCCTTTGTTGAGCCGTGAGGATGTCTTGAAATATGCGCACTTCCCTCCGCCGCTTGAGTTGTATGCCATTTTATTCAACTCGCCGGCGAGCCAAAGTGCGCTTTAGAACGCGTTCGGTGGTTCGCTCGAATCATTACTAAAGTTTGTTGAAAGTCCCGCTACGCTCCGAAGATCTGCGACCGCAACGGTCGATTCGGAAATCTACGGTCGGCTTACTTCCGGTAGGCTACCCGGAAGTAAGTGAATTTGGTCGCGGCTTACTTTGACGTTGTTAATTAGCACTAAAAATGTGATAAAATGACGCAGATAAGTTAGAAATAAGTTGCAAATGTCATTCTGAATGGAGATTTTCAAGTTCAGAACATTTGAAATTTTGGCGCCATATTTCTACATTATGTCCCTTTAAGATAGAGCTATTGGCGTAAATTCAAGTGTAAACTGTTTAATGTGGTGTAGAAATATGATGTTTGACTGCATGATTTGGATTGTAAAGGTAAACAAATTTTAACTTCTTGGTTAAGAAGAAGGGGTCTGACTGCAGTTCAATCAATCTCCGTAGAGTGGCGATTCAAAGAGGGTGATAGACAGATTTTTTTCTTCAAATAAATATCCTACCTCTTCAATATTGGACCAAATTCCATTCTGCAAGATTACAACACCCGTCCACACAGAGCAAGGACCATTGCAGACTACCTCCAGGATGCGATGCTGGAGTACAGTCTTAGGATGGAATAGCCTTCCTACGGCTTATGACTAGCACTCGATTGAACACCTCTCGGTTCAAATTGTTTGCTTTAGTAACAGCGGATTTCATTGACATGTCCTGTTTATTCAACTTGTCATCATTCACAAGTCAATACAAACGGATGAAGATAGCTGAATGGTGTGTTTAACTTTAGTATGGTAATTTCGGCACGTTATTTTTGTGACCCCCTGTACGTAAGCAGGCCTGGTGCTCGTTCCATATGAATTCACAAATCATAGAATAATCTACTCAGATGTACTAAAAATAAAGTTGGATGTTCTGTATACCAAAAGTTACGTGAAAAAATGATTGATTGAATCGTTGTCACCGGCCTGCGTCCATAACAACCGGACGATACAGCATTGAGCAGAAGTAGGGAAATTTGGGCACTTTTTTTGGTGTCCCACTCATGTAAGTAGGTCGCGTTCTCGTTTCATGAGTTTACAATCATAATGTGTTTGATACCATAGGAAAGGGAATCACACAAGCTTTAAATTAATATATGATACATTGAAATTGATGAAACATGAGAAATATGAACAACCAAAGTTGATATGCGAAACGTTTTGTGCCGAGTTTATAAAGCAAGTTTTAACTTAAAAAGTTGTTATCCAAGAAACCGAGCGGAAATGATTATGTATTATGCAGAGGAAGGTCCTGACTGCGTCTTAGAAGGTTGTTGGTGTTGCTTTATCAGGGGAGGGAGTTGTTTTCCGGAGCTGCGCAGAAAGTGTCGGGTGCCTACCCTTAGCCTGTTCTTTTAGATAATTTTTTCCCTGGGGGAAATTTCGATCACAAAGGTCTATGTTTCTGCAAGAGTGACTAAAGCATGTATATTTTTAAAATCTTGCCAAAAATGGTGACCTTTGGCATGCTTTGACCTGTGAGTGACCTTCATATTCATGACTGGGACATGGACTGATCCATTAGGGGAGGGGGTGCAAACCTGACATCATGACAGTCATCTGGCTGTAGCTCGTTAAAATGCCGGAGTTGAACTCGGTCTTTTCGAACCAAAACATACCTTACAAATCCAGCTTTGCAGTGGGAGTAAAGACTTTAGGTTTGAAATGTAGGTAAATGTATTTTGAAGTGATTGTTTGGCATGGCTTAACCATGTAGGGAATGGGCAATTCGATTCAGCAGCCCCTCCCCACCAACAAGGAAGTCTTCCTTATCACGAGTAATCTTAGTCATCATCGGATACCTTTCACTGTCACTCTCTTCGTTTGCAAGTAGTCCTGCATGCAAGGGTCTAACATTTCAAACAAAAACTAGCTTTCGTCAAACACTACCTACACACCAAGTATGAAACCAATTCGCGTTCTTGAGTTATCTTGTTTACACACTGTAGACACACAGACACACAGATAGACAAACGCAGGGTAAAATATAACCTCCATGACATTTCATGGAGGTAATAATCCTAGCTGTAATACCCATCGTACACTACACATTACACACAACAGCAACATACAAAATGTATTCATATCTAAACATGCATAATATCAACAACGGGGACAAGCAAAGCAAATTAAAAGGGTGTCAACCAGCGAGCTCTGATGAGGCGATGTTTATGATGCCAAAATACAACTTTTCTTATTATTTGTTACTAGAGTTCCACGACCCCATACCTTCATAAGAAATGTTACCTTTACAACTGGTATGTCAATTATATTTGTCATTGATCGTGCAAATAGCGTCCTAATTTGTATGAATTATATTTAAAGTTAATCATCTCCTCCACCCAAATGATAGACGTACACAATCTATAAAAGAAAGCTTCAATCGCATTTTTTTAATAATTTATGTCGCGAGTGTGAAATTCACATCATTTACTACTATGGGACTATATATGTTCTCATTGATAATGCAAACTATGTATTCATTTGGATGGTTTTGTATCTATCGATGTTCCTCACTTGCTCAGTTTCATAGGAGCATTTGAAATTTTGAATAGTTCTATCATGGAATTGTGGATTTTTTTAATTGCATAAATCATGCAAATTGGGCCCTTATTTGCATAATTGGCATTTTTTATGCCGAGCATCACTTAAGCTGCTTTAAATAACAACGATCCATAAACCGCCTGAGTTATTATCTTTCAAAATTGGTCCCTGCAGTCGCAAAAAGCCGCCAGGGGGCCCAAATTTGTCCCAAGAGCTATCTACCGTTTTGTCCTTCGTTTTCCCGACACCTACCCACCTACCAAATATCATGAAGATACAGTCACAGTTTCTCGAGTTATGCTGTCCACAAGCAACATCCCATTTACAAGCCCAACCGGAAACGTCAACGAAAACATAACCCTATTGGCCAAATAGAAAAAAATAAGGCTTCTTACGCTTGATCAACCATCGTGTTGAATATTGTTGTTTTTTTTTTCAGAATGAGAGAATGATTTATATATAAAACATCGCAGCCTATAGGCTGAATTGTGTAATGCATTACAAGGGAACTTGCCCACATATTCTCGTATAGAAGGAAATGGCAGACGACAGAGGAAGTTTTCGCAACTGCAACTTCCAGCTAGCTGACAGGAAGCGTAAAAACGCTGCATTGCCTTGGCACATCCCTTGCAAAAGAGCCGACCTTTTCTTTTGTCGTTGTTTCCTTGCCAAGTCCACTGAGATGAAGTATAAAAGGCCGGTAGTGCTTTAAGCTTTACAGTTTTCGGGAGAAAACAAAGGGACTCCACTAGCTATCTGTTCAAGAATTTCTTCTGGAGACACAGGTCGGTGCCCGTCTTGCATGAATTTTGATATTTTTTGTCCATTCTTGATGGTGACCCTTTTCTCTGCGTCGATAATGGAATGTTTCTGTACAGCCTTTTTGAATTCATATCATCTGGTAATGAGTTTTGATTGGGCAATTTTTCTGGAACCCGACGTGGGCGTTAAAATTACGACCGCTTGGCGTTACTGCGTCAGAAAAAAAATCTATATCATCAAGGACTAGGATCATCGATATCGGCTCCTGTTCACAATTATCGATATGTACATCATTGGAACCAATCTATACCGTTAAGTTCGTAACTTGCCATAAACCTTTAATAGCTCCTTCCGCAATTTTGTTTCATAGAGCGATATGTCGAACGGTTTTCCTCCATAGTTTGCGGTCTTGTGCGGCTACTGTCTTTTAGTGTTTGATTCTAGTCTTGAATCTTGTTTCCTTCGCCAAGAAGGTTATATTTTTCGGTTGTGCCATGGTGAAATGACTGTGCCATGGTGTGTAGGTCAACAGCGTAACTCGAGAAGTTGTGGATGGATCTTCAGTATATTTAGTAAGTTAGCAGCGGCTGTACAAACGAATGTCAAGCTTGAAAACTGTTCACCTGGTATTTTCCTTCGGTACTGCAGCGGGCTGTGTGTGTATGCGTATTTTATGTGAACAGCATAATAACTCGAGAATCTGTAGATGCTCCTGTGCTCCAGCGGGCACCGACGGTACTGCAATGGAGCTTCAAAGTTTGAGGTCAAATTTTCTGAAACCGCCAGTTTTATGATTTTTTAGTAGTGGACAACTTTTTGGGGCCGGAAATAGTGGTTGAGTATGGCCCCAAAAAACCCAGGGGTTGAAAGAAGCTCCCCGGAAGTTGTCACAGCTACTAGCTAGCTAGCAGGAAACTGTGAGGTCAATAGTTAAATGTCTGCCATGGAAGCTTTTCCTTTGACCTTGTGATCTTCGCTTAATGACCTTGTACTTTTTCTTATCTTCCTACAGGATCTTAAAGTTCTCAACATGAAGACGTTTGTGGTCCTGGCGTTCGTGTTGGCAGCTTTCTTCGCTCCAAGCGAACAACGTAAATACGAACTCTGCCTATTCTAGTTTCCTTTATATATTACTTTTTAGGTAGTTTGTGTTTCCATGTTTATGTCCAGGATTATATACTTACAAATTCTTACATGCTAGCCAATAGGCTTGATAAAGTATTCAAGTATCCTTCTAATTAATTGCATAGATTACCTTTTCTCGCTTGATAACAATTTATTTCAAATCCGACCTGAATCTGAATCTGTGTCGCACGTTAGCGTAACACATCAGCTTCGCGGGCGCGCTGCGCGACAATCTTTTTTTTTAAATATATTTTGCTTTTGGACAGACGAGGACAATGTGGCACTGCACTCAAGTTTTTTAACTTATATTAACAGTGCGACATACACGGTACCCATTTTTACACCTGGGTGAAGTGAGGAAGGTCGTGTAAAGTGCCTTTCCCAAGGGCACAACGTCGGGGCGGGGCACGGTGGGGATCGAACTCAGAACCTCTAGGTTCCGAGCCGTACGCTCTACCAGTTACGCCACGCCCGACGCCACAAATCTTTGATTTAAGGAGACTGGTGACGTCGCGTGACGTCAAAGTGGGATGTTTGGCTCAAAGCCCAGAGGTCCTGGGTTCGGGTAATCTGATATGCTCCGACCATTGTGCCCTTGGGAAATGCCCTTGACACGAATTTCCTGACTTCAGGTGAAAAATGAATACCTAGCATAGGTTAGGGATGTCTCTCAGATAGGAGAATGGAATTTGAGGACAGCCTCGAGCACGTAAAAGAACCCACCACACTTTTCGAAAAGAGTAGGGGACCTTCCCACGGTGTACGTGGATCAATCAAATCTGTAGGAATATGCACCTTATACTATGTGATTTATGTGATGCTTAATTAATATTTTTGAAAATATTTTCTATAATAACTAGAGTTCCACGAACACATCTCTTCGCCAAATAATCATGCCTTTGTTCAAGACTATTAGGTCTCATCCATGTAGTACTAAAGAGCATCTAGCCCAAAAGCAAACGACTGCATGAACGTGTGTTTGTAGCAGTTGAAAATTCTATTTATCCATCCCATCCCATCTAACCTCGGGTATTGTTGTTTACAAACACACATACATTCTACTGCAGCACCGTAGGACCCATTCCACAAATAAATCGTCCAGCTGCATTTTGACTTATGCTTCCCGAAAAAACTCACGAAAAAATACCAAGCTCGCTACTGTACGGTAGAAAAACGCCAGGTAAACCATTTTTGAACTAGGCTGACACCATCATCAGGGCAGAATGGCTGGATCTACAGCGCCACCTACATCGGCTCTAAAGCTCACTACGTGGGGGTCACACATGCGTATATATTCACGTCCGTTTGAGGTGCGTATAACGCTCTTTGTCTCTACCAGGCTCCACAGGTCGCGGGAAAAATAGTACAAATTGGAAAAATATAGATACATAACATGCCAGATGAGTTAGCTGACCGAGAAGTATGGTTAGCGACCCAGCTAACTCGTCTGACATGTTACCTGTTTACGTTCATCCAATTTCTATTATTTTTCCTGCGACCTGTGGAGCCTGGTGGAGGCAAATACTCCCATGCGCGCCTCATACGGACTTAAATATATACGCAGGTGTGACCCCAACTTAAGTAGCGGCGAGAAGTAGATCCAGCCATTTTACCATGATAATGGTGTCTGGTGGTACTTATCAACCTGATGAAACCTGATGAAACTATTTACGGATTTTCTTTCCCAGTGAACATCGTGACCTGTGAGCATCGGACCATGGTCCTGACGTGCGGGGCCGAGGAGGAGATGGTGGTGGTAGCCGCCAACTACGGCCGGACCTCCTCCTCTCCCTGCGGGGGACCCATCCAGAACCTGCGCTGTTACGCCGGCAACAGTCTCCGGATCGTCCGTAACGACTGTAACGGGAAGAGTGCCTGCAGGGTCACTGCAAGTAATGCCGTCTTTGGAGACCCTTGCGTGGGGACCTTCAAGTACCTGGAAGTCAGCTACTACTGCAGGCGTCGACTCTAAGGTGACGTGAGAGGAGTTATTTTGTACATGTATAAGGAATCGGTGCCCCTTTTAGGTCTTAAAATGGAGAGGAGTCACTACAAGGGGCTGTGACGTTAGGACCAA
>NC_049988.1:4676342-4677188 GCF_000003815.2 Branchiostoma floridae | reverse complement strand
TGTGTTGCCAGCATAACTCGAGAAGCTGAGGATGGATCTTGATATTTGGTATGTTGGTAGGGTCTTATTATCCAAGCAGTTGATGATCCAAGTTTTAGTCGGGGGCTGGTGGTGACCAAGAATTATTACGGCTGCCTCCTTTTGAAAGGAGGCAATCGTAAGATTGCCGGGCACTACTATACCCCCATCTGAGTTTCTGCTTGGAGAATAGTAGGGTTGGCAAAAAAAAAAAAAAAAAGCCCGAGATTATGGTCACCTAGCATCTTTCTATGGTTCTGCAGGGGAACGTCCGGTTATGATATCTGGACAGGCTATGGCCACCATTTGTGGTGGGTAGATAGCTATTGCGGTCGGGGAGGGAGAATCGTCCCGATTGCAACTGGGCGATATTGAAGCGCCGCCTAGTGAACAGTGATGGTACTTTAGCTTTGCCCTAGATGACCATCTCACGTGAACGTAAAATGGTGGCGCAAAAACCGGTTGTGTGGTCGACGTTGGGCACAATTTCTAGCTAGCGGTAGAGTGGCTTAGCTAAACAAAGTGGTAGAGTGATTATCGGACATATAGGAAGGTACCCAAAAAGTTTGAAGCTAAGCGACTCTTGGAATACAGAGATTTGGTCACTTTTTTGGTCATTCTGCTCTACAAGGGCAACTTTTATACACGGACAAATTACTACAGAATGACCCACAGATGTTCTGCAAACAGTCTACTCAAAAAGTCATCATAAAAGATCATAGTATCGAACTTTATACTTCTATTATTAACCTGTACCTGTTCCCATGGTCATGGTCAAAGTCACGTCCTCTCCACCAGGGCACAATGCATTGGAAGGGTCCTCAGGGG
>NC_049988.1:4642815-4675074 GCF_000003815.2 Branchiostoma floridae | reverse complement strand
TTTCATATGGCATTACGTCAAAGAAAGCTTGGATTCACGCTTTGTAGCTGGAGATTCTGAATCATAACATAGAAGAAAATTAAAACAATGTGGTAGAAATAGTAATAACATAGATATAATATTTTTGGCAATGAAGTGGGTGGGGAGTTTGGGAAAAAGAACTTTTGTTAACAAAGGCCCAAGCAAGGAAGTGTGACATGGTTGCAATCGCTGGATACTTCAAGCAAAGTTATCTATTTTGTTGAATATACTTTTTGCATTTCAATACGATATGGATGAGAAAGATATATTGAATGAAATATCGACAAATATTTCTTGAGTAATTTTGTTCCAAAGCTTCTAACAAGAGCATACCATTTTTTAGCGACCTATGGGGCCATGGAGGCTAGATTTTTTGTTTCGAAGACCAAGGATTCTAGTCTACATGTATAACTATTTATATTTCAGCCATACCATAGGTATGGTGAAATATATTGTATTCGTAATGTTTCTTTCTTTCTCCTGTCAAATCGAATCAACTCCGCCATTTTCAAATCGATTGACTTGAAATTTGGCACAAAGGTAGAGTAAGCCAATACCCTCGGGGTTTTTTTTTTTATTTTTTTCATATCTGCCTTTAAACTGATTTTATTGAGGTTTTTGTCAATTTTTATGTATATTTTGGGCTCCTGTACCCTGGTATTACAGCCGAATGACATGAAATTTGGTAAAGAGGTGCCTTGATCATATGCCCACCAAGATTTAATAACAGTTTTGGCATACGGTACAACAAAATGCTTAATTTTGCGATTTTTGGCCATTTTTGGACAAAAAAGCACATTTTTGCCTCCTGTACCCTCGTTTTACAACCGAATGACCTGAAAGTTGGTATAAAAGTGCCCTTCAATTATGTGCACATGAATTCAATAACAGTTTTTCCATACAGTACAACATAATGCTTAATATTGCGATTTTACGGCCATTTTTGGACAAAAATTGGACATTTTTGGCTCCTGTTCCCTCATTTTACAACCAAATGACACGAAATGTGGTAAAGGGGTGATCTAGATAATTATCCAAATGACCCATGTATAATTTTTGGCATGGGACACTTTAAAATGATATATTTGGGAATTTTTGGGGTCATTTTCCAATGACCAAAGGGGTCAACGACCTCAAGGCCTATTGTTGCATGAGGGAGATGGCTGAAATATGCTGTATTTGCTCTCAAGCAAATGTCGACCTTTCTAGTTGTGTATAAGTTTTAATTAGAATAGTATGATTAGACTAGTATAGTTTAGTGATATTGAGTTCGAATTGAATTGAATTTGTCATTCTTATGAATTTTGGGTATTCAGTACACACAGCCAGGGCTGCCCAACTAGCCTGTGGCCCGTATAACAAAGGGATATCGATCCTGACAGAGCCAAAAACAATACAAATAGAATTTGACATGGACATAATTACAGTCATTAACAATACTCTAAGTACATTTGAGGCTTTTACACATTTCCCAAGACTATGACAAGAATCTTTATGTTGCTAATTGCATCCAGGAACGTAAAATCAACGCCAAGCATTAAAAAAAAAACAGAACAAAACACACAGAGCGTAGAATGAAATTAGTAATAAGCATAACTTGTGTATACTTCTTGATATTCAGACTTTTACGTAAACAGCTCGTCCAAGACCCTGTTTGGAAATGTGACCCTAGTATTTGCCATGCCAGACGGGTATAGAAGGTTAAATGTAGGTCTTTCATATGCACATAAGAGTTTGAAATGATCTGGTCTGTCTGTTAACGCCCGGATGATGATGATGATGATGTTAACGTTGTGATGTTCTAAAGGTGGTATCTCAAGGCTGCATGGGCGCACCGGGTCGAGTATTCACTCGTATCATCAACGAGACCTTATACCTAGACTTTGGAAAGCTACTTTACACTACTTTCCTCCAAGCAGAAAATAAAAAATAAAAAAATTCGTGTCAGACTTCGCAGGTAAAAGACGGTGGTATATAGGAGAGAAATGGGCTTTGCCCTCCAATACTTTTATCTAGTCGTTGGCATCCATCTGTCTCGGAAGACAGTGACTCGCCTGGTAGGTAGACAGTTACTCCCCGTCTGCTTAGGTGCCTGGCCTGCACATGACGTGAACGAGGAATGTGCACTTCCTTCTCCGCCCTCTCGTCCACTGGCACACTACAAATCTCACAGGGCAGAATTGCATGTCACGTGTAAGACAGTCCTAGCAGATGCAGGTTTGTTATTTGGAGTATCCGTCTCCTAGGTGGATTTTCGACAAAGGATGTAAGGGGTTCCTTCTACCCCTTACTCGTGTATAGCGGGTGCGTCATGCCCGAACATGCCCCTAAAACTTATCACTGTCACAAAGGCCTGCCACTGCCACTAGCCGCAGCTAGGTACTTATTCACACCGGAGTTAGGTGAGGAAAGCTGTAAAAAGTGCCTTTCCCAAGGGCACAAGATCGGGATGTAGACACAGTCCCTACGGCGTCAAAAAAGGCTATGGGACTCCCCTTACCGCAACCTTCACAGTACGGTTTTCCTAGAAATCACACATCGCATAAAAAATCACATCATCACTCACCCACTCTGTGACAGGAGTGGATAAAAAAAAGGCGTCCATGTAATCAGGATGGATTAAAAACTAATCCCGGGATCAAAGTCAGGAAATCCCACTCATTAATCTTGATCTGATCCATCACACCCAGTTTGACATTGAGCAAAATTGCGGAGGGTTTTCAAAGGTAAAGTGGTGAAAATCCCTCTTGTCCGATAATGTATCTTAGGCCACAGCAAGTACATTTCATGGATGACATCAACGCGCTCATTAATTTTCGCCTGATTTCAGGCAAAAACACGACTTTTTTCCTCTTCGGGGATGGTCTGATAGACCAAAATAGGTAAATAATGGTGTGTTCACCAACATGTCACTGCTCTCACTCTCAAGCAACCCGGGATTGTCTCTGACCAAAGTTGACCCTTCCATTCTAAAAGACATCAAGAATTTGACCAGTTTCCTTGCTAAAGAAAATAAACTAGGAATCATACCGACCAAATTCTTTGCAGAAAACAAACAGTTAAGAGAGGTATATATAAAAAGTGCTGGTTTGACAAAACTACAGACTGCCTCTTTTTCAAACCTGAAAAACTTAGTGATCGTGGATTTGAGCAAGAATCAGATTGGCAATATCGGCGCCGACATATTCACGGGAAGTTTTAAACTTCAGACTCTAAACCTGAGCAACAGTCAGGTAAAATCTATTGAGCCACGCGCGTTCCAAACTCAAGAAGAAATGCTTTTCCTCATGCTAGACCATAATATGCTGGTATCTGTTCGTAGTGCTTTGCTTGGGCTTAAAAACCTTCTAACACTGGCCCTCAATGACAATGATATTGTTACCCTCAATGAGGACGACTTTAAGGATCTGGTTATGTTGAATTCATTAGATTTAAGCAACAACGAGCTGATGGATACCGGCAATACGTTGGCTAATCTTCGTTCTTTGGGAAGCTTGAACTTGAACAACAATCGTCTGACGAAGCTGTCATTTGAGGGCATGCCTTTGTTGACAGATATATCAGTAAAAAACAACCGTCTGCAGTCCATACCCGAAAGACTGGACGTAATAACACATTCCCGGATTCTCGATATTTCAAACAATCCTATCAAGAGTCTACCCGGGGGACAATTTACATCTCTAAACTCCCTTCTGAAACTGGACATTTCGAACATTTCTGCAATCCAAGATGGCGGACTTGCACCTGATGCCTTGACCGGACTCCACAGTTTGGTTGAACTTAGGGTTGAAAATAACCAGCTGAACAAAGTACCCTCTCAGGCACTTTCCGCGGTAAAGCAGACTCAAATTCTGAGTCTTAGCCATAATAAGATAGAGACTCTTGACGAAAGCGACTTTGTTTCCGTCTCAAACGTATCTAATCTACAGCTTGCTAGTAACATGTTAGCAAAGGTATCCGAGAAAGCTCTTCGTCCCTTCACAAACTTGACCCAACTTGACCTCTCAGGAAATCCTCTGGTACACATCCCTGATTGGTCGTTTGGAAACTCGACAACGCTTTCCAGCTTGCGCTTGAGCAATGCCAAATTGTCAGTCATTGACCCCGCAGCGTTCCATGGTCTAAAAGGTGTGCATTCTATCGACGTTACCAACAACAATCTAACATGGCTGCCAGGTGACCTCTTAAAATATGACCGCGCTTTTCCGATTTACCTGTATGCGGACCAGGGGAATCCTTGGTACTGTGACTGTCAGATGAAGCCATTTTCACAGGCCGTTAACGTTCCAGGTCAGTCAGTTATTACGAATATCCACTGTTCTGGTCCTGAAAAGTTTAAAGGTCGAAATTTGGGAGACATTCCTCTGGCAAACCTCACCTGTGACTGTGAGCATCAGGAGGCGCCCTCTGTCGACACATCAGGGAGTGACAATAGCACTGCTGTCGGTCAACCCGCAAAACTTACGTAAGGCATAGAGGAAATATTATTATTATTTTTTCCCGAATGTAATGTACTATTTGCGTTTCATATTATTCCAGCCTTATCTACTATACCGGTTTGGTTTATCTTAAGTTCGGAATCATACATATGATTTTTACGGATAACTGAAGATTGGAAAATTTTAGACTTAAAGCCTTATTCAATTGGGATGTTTTAGTTGGTAGATAAACGTTGAGAACATGAGGTAGTTTTTCATCTTGTTTCAACTTTTTCTTTCCAAATTACCCACGTCCAGGTGTAAAGTGAGCGGCTGCCCGACGGCCCACGTCTTTTGGACCACCCCAAGGGGCTTTGTGATCTCTCCTCACCTCACTGAGTATCCCGGATATGACGTACAGGACGACGGAACTCTCGTTATCACGGCTACCGTTGCTGAGGATGCCGGGAACTACATTTGCATGGCGGCCAACTACCTTGGGAAGGCTGAACAGAGTCACAAGCTTAAGCTAGATATTATTGAGACGTAGTCAATAGCGGAAATGACAAAATCTTTTGAGTTGAACTATTTCGTCCATGGGATAATTTTCTTTAAAGCTGTCTAGATAACTCCATGTGCTAGATAAAGCAGGGTACGTTGGACTCTGACCCATCGGTCAAATAACACAGCTTTCGAGGTAAACAATGGTTAATAACGCACCATGTGACTTGTATGTTTTCCGTAGACCAAAGTCTTTTGCAATAGCAGTGCACGTTTCTCCTACATGGGAGCCAATGAATAGTAAGGTACGTCACTTAACCGACTGCATTTAGACTGTTAGTTGCCAAAACGTTGCATAAAACTGTGTTAGTTGCCTATGTTAGTGTATAAGAGATATCTGAGTGTAATAAGACAATATTTAGGTTAACAGAAACGTATAATGACATTTCATGTATACTTCGTCCTATTGGGGACACATTTCGAAGCATTCAAAAGACTAAGTTTGATGATTTGACATTACTATTGTACTATGTCAAGTTGTGGGATGTAAATCATATAAAATTGCTCCCCTCTTAGCTTTACATGGCATATGTCTGAACAAAAACAAATAAGTGCATTATTGTGGTGAAATCATTGGTCAAATAAACCTTTAGACTGAAATTGATATGGTCAGAATTTGCACTCACACAAGGTGACTTTTCAACGAAAGATCCTAATGAAGTTAAGTATTCCACCGAGATTTACAATAACAACGTTTATTACCTTTACATCTAGAAATCTTAGCTCCGTCCAACAGAATGCCTACTGTTTGCTCAGGCTAAGAGAAGTAATGTTTGCACTTTCTGCAAGCTAGTAACATTAATACTTATTGTAAGGGCCAAGTTAACATTACCCATGCTTACTGTTTGTCCAAGTTTTCAGTATTGATACTTACTAGATCTGTTTGACCAAGTTAACAGGGTTTATGCTCACTGTTTGAAGATGAAGCCTCGCATCATCGTTATTCTGTGTATCCTGTACGTGGTCTCTGGGCGTGGTTCGTGCCCAAGAAACTGCTCCTGTGGGGAGCTGGGTCCTCATGGCGTCATCTGCACCGGTGAAATAACGGTATACCTTTATTTTTCTTTACCGTAGCAATTGCTAGGTCTCCTTTTATAGCAGTCAAACACATAACGTATGGCAGTGATCACAAAGCCGACATTTTTTGCGCGGGGATTTGAGGGTGCGTTTACTTCATTGACAAGGATGTACTTAGCCTGACTAAACCTCGCTGATAGCAGCCCGCCCAACGTCCGACCAGACCGGCCTCCCAGCATATAGCAGCCCCATCAAAGTTTGGCAGGCCTCCTAGAAGGAATGGGCCAGTAACAGCCCCATGCAGACAGAAAAATTTGTGTTACACGGACAAGTAAACTCCAGCCTACTTCTGCTGCCGTGATTTAGGTCGTAGACTTTTACTTAATTTTGTCTCAAGAGGCCGGTCCGATTTCACCATATGCACTTATATTCAAGTAGCATATTTCTAAATCATTGGTTACTGGTTTTGGAGACCAACGCAACCTTGGTACTAGAACGTTAGCAGTCTCAAAGAAAAAGCACCTAATCATGAAATTATAACTACCGATGGATTCGTCCTCAAAATTCAGAGTAGATTTTTTTCAAATTATCTTCAGGTTTGTTCTGATGTCTGATCATGAATAGCCACTGTATTGCCAATAATTACAATTGCGTACCTGAAAATAATTGATTATAGTATGCAAAACATTTAAACTATTGTATACAATAAAAACCTTTATGGCTGCCAATGCCAATAATTAAATCAACACTGGTGAACTACAGCAATAACGTATTGACATATTCATCACCAGGACATCCCCAAGAAAATCCCAGATGACACATTGTATCTAGCTGTTGAGTATACAAACATCTCAGTGATACCAAAGGGAGTCTTCAACAATCTGCACAAACTTACAGGTAAATAGTCTTTGTCTTCCGACGCCTCTCACTTACATAAACACAGCTCTCTCTCTCTCTCCCTTCTCTCTGTATCCCTCTTTCTCTCTCTATCTCATGCACATACAGACACAGACAGATAAGTATATGAATTGATTTGAAGACCTTATAGGATTGTACAAACGTCTGTCCTTTGATTTCATTGTTTTGAACATATAAAGATGTGCTTAATTCATTGTTTGATTAGTTGTGCATTCATAAACGATACTTGTTTCACATTTGCCTTTCCAATCCAGAAGGGTTTGGGGTATGTTTGCATTTTGAATGGATTGCCAGTCTTCTCTGTAAATTGATCTTATAGACCCATGTACATCATTTGTGCTGAGTGAAAATTGTTTTATGTCCCGTTTCACAGGTTTGCTTCTGGACGGGAATCAACTAACAATCATAGAACCCGGTGCTTTTGATGGCCTCACCAACCTGTCACTACTCTCACTCTCAAGCAACCCGGGATTGTCTCTAGCCAAAGTTGACCCTTCAATTTTGAAAGACGTGAAGAATTTGACCAGTTTTCTTGCTAAAGATAATAAACTAGAAATCATACCGACCAACTTCTTTGCAGAAAACAAAATGTTAAGAGAGGTATATCTAAAAAGTGCTGGTTTGACAAAACTGCAGACTGCCTCTTTTTCAAATCTTAAGAACCTAGTGATCGTTGATGTACGCAAAAATGAAATTGACAATATCGGGGCCAACATATTCACGGGAAGCTCTAAAATTCAGAGTTTAAACCTCAGCGACAGTCAGATAAAATCTATTGAGCCACACGCGTTCGAAACACAAGCCGAGATGCTTTTCCTCATGCTAGACCATAATATGCTGGCATCTGTTCGTAGCGCTTTTCTTGGTCTTAAAAATCTTCTAACAATGGCACTCAATGACAATGATATTGTTTCCCTCAATGAGGACGACTTTAAGGATCTGGTTATGTTGAATTCTTTAGATTTAAGCAACAATGAACTGATGGATACGGGCAATGCATTGGCGAATCTTCGTTCTTTGGGAAGCTTGAACTTGAACAACAATCGTCTGACGAAGCTGTCTTTCCAGGGCATGCCTTTGCTGATAGACATTTCTGTAAGTAACAACCTTTTGCAATCCATACCCGAAAGACTGGACGTTATAACACATGCCCGCATTCTGGATATTTCAAACAACCTTATCCAAAGTTTACCCGAGGGACAATTTGCATCTCTTAACTCCCTTCTGAAGCTAGACATTTCGAACATTTCTGCAATCCAAGATGGCGGACTTGCACCTGATGCTCTGACCGGACTCCACAGTTTGGTTGAACTTCGGGTTGAGAGAAACGAGCTAAACAAAGTACCCTCTCAGGCACTTTCCGCCGTAAAGCAGATTCAAATTCTTAGTCTTAGCCATAATAAGATAGAAACTCTTGACGAAAACGACTTTGTTTCCGTCTCAAACGTATCTAATCTACAGCTTGCCAATAACATGTTAGCAAAGGTACCCGAGAAAGCTCTTCGTCCTTTCACAAACTTGACCCAACTTGACCTCTCAGGAAATCCTCTAGTACACATCTCTGGTTGGTCGTTTGGAAACTCGACAACACTTTCCAGCTTGCGCTTGAGTAACGCCAAACTGTCAGTCATTGACCCTGCAGCGTTCCATGGTCTAAAAGGTGTGCATTCTATCGACGTTACCAACAACAATCTAACATGGCTGCCAGGTGATCTCTTGAAATATGACCGCGCTTTTCCGTTTTACCTCTACGCAGACCAGGGAAATCCTTGGTACTGCGACTGTCAGATGAAACCATTTTCACAGGCCGTTAACGTTCCCGGTCAGTCAGTTATTACGAATATCCACTGTTCTGGTCCTGAAAAGTATAAAGGTCGAAATTTGGGAGACATTCCTCTGGCAAATCTCACCTGTGACTGTGAGCATCAAGAAGCGCCCTCTGTCGATACATCTGGTAGCGACAACAAGACGACTGTCGGCCACACAGCTAAACTCAAGTACGTAATCATATTATTACTTTCGCAAAGAAGGTTATATTTTACGTCGATGTATATTAGAGATCCAGGTAATAAGATACACCAAAAAATAGTTACTCAAGCAACTGGATATGGTTTTGGAAACGGTCAGACGTTTCGGATTTCGTTCGGACAGACGTTTCATTCATACTTAGATTATAAAAGACCTGTTTCTTCCGGAGCTTCCATTTTGATATCTCGCGTTCTAAACATGATGTAGTCATGATTTGTTAGTTGCAGGATGCGACTTTATTTGAAAGTTTTGAGGAGAGTAACTAAAGAACGTGTTAATGGATTGTGATGATTTTTATATCACAATGTAAACTGTTCATTGGGAAACTAGCCTAAACTGAAAGGCTTGTTCAGCTGGGATGCCTTAGTCGGTAGAAATCATTTATAAACAAATGTGTTTCACATTTTTGTCACCTTTTTATTCCCAAATTCCCAGGTGTAAAGTAAGCGGCTGCCCGACGGCCCACCTCTTTTGGACCACCCCAAGGGGGTTTGTGATCTCTCCTCACCTCTCCGAGTATACCGGATATGACGTACAAGACGACGGAAGTCTCGTCATCGTGTCTACCGTTGCTGAGGATGCCGGGAACTACACCTGCACGGCGGCTAACTACCTTGGGAAGGCTGAACAGAGTCACAAGCTTAAGCTAGATATCATTGAGACGTAGTGTTATGAACCGACTGTGAACCATGTGATCATTCCTACTGAAACCCCCCTATTTTAGAAGTAGACTAGTCCTGTGAGGCTGTGACCTCATTCCATGAGTTGGAGTCTTGGGAGTAACAATAAAGTTATGTAGCTCTACATTTTCCGACGTTTGGTCTCAATGTATCTGCATCAATAGCCCTACCATCGGTTCTCAACACGTAGTCAATAGCGGAAATGACAAAATCCTTTGAGTTGAACTATTTCGTCCATGGGGTAATTTTCTTTAAAGCTGTCTAGATAACTCCCTGTACTAAATAAGGCAGGGTACGTTGGACTCTGACCCATCGGTCAAATAATCCAGCTTTCATTGTAAACAATGGTTAATGCACCATGTGACTTGTATGTTTTTGTAGACCAAAGTCCTTTGTAATAGCAGTGCACCTTTCTCCTACTTAGAAGCCCTTGAATAGTAAGGTAGGTCACGTAACCCTTTGATTTTAGACTGTTAGTTGCCAAAATTATTGTATTAAACGTTGTTAGCTGTCTATGTTACTATGTAAGAGATCTGGAAGTAGTAAGACAAATGTCTAGATGAACAGAAACTCAGATTGACCATGTTAACACTTCCTGTATCATTTGTCCTCTTGGACACATTTCTGTAAATTCTACAGCCAAACCGTGATCTTCGACGGAGTGTTCCAATGACTATGTTGTTTTGACATTCCCCATGCAGTCTCTCAAGCTGTGAAATGTGAATCATTTAAAATTGTTACCCTTTTAGCTTTACATGTCATTTGTCTGAACAAAAACAAATAAATTGCATTCGCAGGGTCAAAAATACCTTTCGCCTGAAATTGATATGTTCAAATTTTACACTTATAGAAAGTGACCTAAATACGAAAGATCCTGATAATGTGAAGTAAGTCGACCAACAATTACAATAACGACGTCCATCGATATTACCTTCACATCTCAATATTTTTGCTCCGTTAACAGTGTGAATGCTTGTTGTTTGTACAGGTTAACAACATGAATGCTTACGCTTTGTCCAAATTAGGTTGCGGCCACATTTCCAAACCGGGGCCCGGCCGGGATGTTTGCGCAAATGAAAAATTACAGTATTTATCAAGAAACTACATATACGAATTATGCTCACGACTAATTATTTTACGTTCTGTGTGTTTTGCTGTCTTTTGTATATTCTACTTTTCGTTCCTATAAGCTACCCGGCCGGGGTCCCAGTTTGGAAGTGTGACCACAGCCTTAACAGGAGTTTATGCTTACTGTTTGCCCAAGATATGGCGCTTCTCATCGTTGTTCTTATGTGTGTCGTGTGCGTGGTGTCTGGACGGGATCAGTGCCCCAGAAACTGCTACTGTGGAGAGTTGGGCCCTCATGGCGTCATCTGTACGGGTGGAATAACGGTATACGTTTTCGGTTTACGCTAGAGCAATCGCTCGGTCTTCTTTCCTTTTCTTTTATAGCAATTAAAAAGACAGCGTACTTAAATGTTTATAGTGCTGACTTGGGGGAGAGGGAATTTGAATGTTAGAGATGGCGAAGGAATCGCGACTTATAAAAGTATACATACGTCATGGCTACTTCATCAGATTAGATTATTCTATGATTATCTTCTACGTCACTTTAATACATCAGCCCTGAATTCTGGGTAACCACTGTAATGTAATCCTTAGTTCCTCCCTGCAACGTTGAATAATTACATTATAATTTGCAAGCCGATTCACTTTATACTTGCCGTGCTTGCTGTTGACCCCAATAACAAGAATTTAACCAACACTGGTAGATTTCAGTACTAACGTATTGACATGTTCTTTGCCAGGATATTCCCAAGAATGTCCCAGCAGATACAGTGTATCTGGTTGTTGAATATACAAACATCTCGGTGATACCAACTGGAGTCTTCAACAATCTGCACAAACTTACAGGTAAATAATCTCTCACAACAGCTCTCTCTCTCTCTCTCTCTCTCTCTCTCTCTCTCTCTCTCTCTCTCTTTATCTTATGCGCTCTCTCTATCTCTCTCGATTACATACACACACACACACACACGCACACACACACACACACACAAAGATTTACAAAATCCATATGTTTCTGGGTGGGGGCTTATATGTATAGTTGATACGGCAGTCCGTAAACATATCAACATACATCCAATCTTGCACAGAGTCTATGAATTGTGTTTTTGTCAATGGTCGTTTTTTTTTTCAATTGACCCATGCAATCTACAAGGGTTTATGATTTATTTGAACTATAAAGGTGATTATCGTACTTTTATATAGGTTTCAAAATAAAGTGTTGATTCTCTTGGTTTTTTAAAATATGCTGAGAGAAGGGAATGCATTAACCCTAACCCTAACCCTAACCCTAACCCTAACCATAACCATAACCATAACCCTAACCCTAACCCTAATGTTTCGTTCGACAGGATTGCTTCTGGACGGGAATCAACTAACGTCCATAGAATCCGGTGCTTTTGATGGCCTCACCAACATGTCACTGCTCTCACTCTCAAGCAACCCGGGATTGTCTCTGACCAAAGTTGACCCTTCCATTCTAAAAGACATCAAGAATTTGACCAGTTTCCTTGCTAAAGAAAATAAACTAGGAATCATACCGACCAACTTCTTTGCAGAAAACAAAATGTTAAGAGAGGTATATCTAAAAAGTGCTGGTTTGACAAAACTGCAGACTGCCTCTTTTTCAAACCTTAAGAACCTAGTGATCGTTGATGTAAGCAAAAATGAAATTGACAATATCGGGGCCAACATATTCACGGGAAGTTTAAAAATTCAGACTCTAAACCTGAGCAACAGTCAGATAAAATCTATTGAGCCACGCGCGTTCGAAACTCAAGAAGAAATGCGTTTCCTCATGCTAGACCATAATATGCTGGTATCTGTTCGTAGTGCTTTGCTTGGGCTTAGAAACCTTCTAACACTGGCACTCAACGACAATGAGATTGTGTCCCTCAACAAGGACGACTTTAAGGAACTAGTGATGCTGAACTCTTTAGATTTGAGCAACAATGAACTGCAAAATACGGGCGATGCTTTGGCGAATCTTCAATCATTGGGAAGCTTGACCTTGAACAACAATCGTCTGACGAAACTGTCTTTCAAGGGCATGCCTTTGCTGACCGACATATCTGTAAGTAACAACCTTTTGCAATCCATACCCGAAAGACTGGACGTAATAACACATGCCCGCATTCTCGATATTTCAAACAACCCTATCCAAAGTTTGCCCGGGGGACAATTCGCATCTCTTAAGTCCCTTTTGAAGCTGGACATTTCGAACATTTCTGCAATCCAAGATGGCGGACTTGCACCCGACGCCTTGACCGGACTCCACAGTTTGGTTGAACTTCGGGTTGAAAGAAACGAGCTAAGCAAAGTACCCTCTCTTGCACTTTCCGCGGTAAAACAGATTGAAATTCTCAGTCTTAGCCACAATAAGATACAGACTCTTGACGAAAACGACTTTGTTTCCGTCTCAAACATATCAAATTTGCAGCTTGCCAATAACATGTTAGCAAAGGTACCCGAGAAAGCTCTTCGTCCCTTCACAAACTTGACCCAACTTGACCTCTCAGGAAATCCTCTAGTACACATCTCTGGTTGGTCGTTTGGAAACTCGACAACACTTTCCAGCTTGCGCTTGAGTAACGCCAAACTGTCAGTCATTGACCCTGCAGCGTTCCACGGTCTAAAAGGTGTGCATTCTATCGACGTTACCAACAACAATCTAACATGGCTGCCAGGTGACCTCTTGAAATATGACCGCGCTTTTCCGTTTTACCTCTACGCAGACCAGGGAAATCCTTGGTACTGTGACTGTCAGATGAAACCATTTTCACAGGCCGTTAACGTTCCTGGTCAGTCAGTTATTACGAATATCCACTGTTCTGGTCCTGAAAAGTTTAAAGGTCAAAATTTGGGAGACATTCCTCTGGCAAACCTCACCTGTGACTGTGAGCATCAAGAAGCGCCCTCTGTCGACACATCAGGGAGTGATAACAAGACGACTGTCGGCCACACGGCTAAACTCAAGTACGTAATCATATTATTACTTTCGCAAAGAAGATTTTGTTTTATGTGTTTTTGTCAATCCGTGTGTCTGTGAACACCGTAACTCAAATAGATCACTTGAATTGATGCTGATGATATTTGGTAGGTTGGTAGGCTCTGAAAATGAAGCCCAAGTTCAACAATGGTCCCTAGCAAAGTTCTACCGCAGCAGAACTTCCATTTTGATATCTCACGTTCTAAACATGATGTAGTCATGATTTGTTAGTGGCAGGATGCGACTTTGTTTCAAAGTTTTGAGGAGAATAATTTAAAAAACGTGTTAATGGATTGTAGTGATTTTTGGTATGATTTTATATTAAACATAACATTGGCAAATTCACCTAACACCGAAAGGCATATTCAATTGGGATGCCTTAGTCAGTTAGCCTGGGTACCATCCGGATAGTAGTTCGCTCCTATGTTCGCTTCTGCTGTCAGAGAGAAGCGACTGTATATAGTGTATAATGAACGTCAGAGCTAGAAGCGACTGTATATAGTATATAATGAACGCCGGAGCGAACTACTTTCCGGATGGTACCCAAGCTATTAGTCAGTAAAAAGCATTTATAAACAGAAGGTGTTTCACATTTTTTTTTCAAATTTGTATTTCCAAATTCCCAGGTGTAAAGTAAGCGGGTGCCCGACTGCCCACCTCTTTTGGACCACCCCAAGGGGCTTTGTGATCTCTCCTCACCTCACTAAGTATACCGGATATGACGTACAAGACGACGGAACTCTCGTCATCATGGCTGCCGTCGCTGAGGATGCCGGGAACTACACTTGCACGGCGGCCAACTACCTTGGGAAGGCTGAACAGAGTCACAAGCTTAAGCTAGATATTATTGAGACGTAGTCAATAGCGGAAATGACAAAATCTTTTGAGTTGAATGGGGTAATTTTCTTAAAAGCTGTCTAGATAACTCCCTGTACTAGATAAGGCAGGGTACGTTGGACTCTGACCCATCGGTCAAATAATCTAGCTTTCATTGTAAACAATGATTAATAATGTACCATGTGACTTGTATGTTTTCTGCAGACCAATGTCTTTTGCAATAGAGTGCACCTTTCTTCTATATAGGAGCACATGCATAGTAAGGTACGTCATTTAGCCAACTGCTTTTAGACTGTTAGTTATCAAAACGTAGCATAGAACTGAGATAGTTGCCTATGATAGTATATAAGAGATCTGAACGTAGTAAGGCAGTGTTTAGGTTAACAGAAACGTATCATGACCATGTTGCAAGTAGCATTTCATTTAGAATTTCTACTGCAGTACCTTAAAACGTCACTATGGGGCGCCCCACACCCAAACTCCATTTAGTCAACACCTAGCCTGATACCCACTACTACAGACATCATCTTCTTGAGTTACACTATCCACATTACAATATGTTTTTATTTCCTTGTATGTGGACGGCTTTCGCCTTAGCACATTCTGGCGACACTATGTAAATAATAGTTAATTAGTTGTAAGCGTAGTCTTTTTAACCTCTGTTCTGTGACTGTTTTTATGGGCCATGGGCCTGAATCAAACAAATAAACAATAAACGTATGTGTACCTGAGCCCCGATGCAATATCAATAAACAATAACAATAAACAAACACAACATTATTTACAACAGATCGCGTCTCTGGGTTCAATCGTTATACACAACAGTCACAGCAAAAAGATCATTTAAACCACCTTACTTGTACTTGTAGTACTATTTCTGCCCATCAGGTTTTCAACAATGTTCTATCAAGAAGACTATTTGTCTCCAGGTAGATTTACCAACGGCCTACTATAGAATCAAAGTTGGCCAAGGAGTACTTTGTGCATCTTATGCTATTTACTGTGTCAGAAACACACGTACAGGGGCCTGTACTTCAGGACAGTTCATCTACAGAAATCAGTTATGATTCATTAGGGTTCAAATTTTATGAAATGTAAAGTTAATGTTTTAAACGCTTTTAACTAGTCAGAATGCCTTGTATTTCTTTTTAATACTTTGCGCCCTCCTGGTAAATGGACAAAGGGCTGTCCTAGGTTTAAGTGTGTACTATATATGTATTCATCTTGTGTAGAATAAAGATGCTCTTTAACCATGGACGATAGGCCATCAAGTTTTTGTCGAAATCACTGTTGCTTTCTTTGTACGTATACACTCAGTACACACTGTATACCGACACGATACTCAGTCCACTGAATAAAAAATATCATGGAAATCAATCATTCCTATGTTTCGTTATGCTCCTTGGAAGATTTTGAAAAAAAAATGCTCCTGTAGTTCCAGAGCAAGCTGCTAGGGGAAGCAAACATACACCACTTTTTCCTTACATCACAAGCTACCTGATACAAAAAAATTGAAGTTCTGCTGCAGTACCAAGGTCACACACCAGGGGGCCTAAACTTGACCTTGACCTTTGCAACCCGTACCCACATACCAAATACCATCGCAGTCCATCAAGAGGTTCTAAAGTTATGGACTACAAATATACGGAAACACAAAAACACAGACACACAGACAGACAGGCACACCCAAAACTATACCTCCATTTTTCATGGAGTTGATAATCAACGAGTAAAACAAGAGTAAAACAGTTTCGCAGTTTGCTCGAACGCGTTTGCAGACCCTGCTCGAACTGATAGAACCGCCAGGGGGCTAGCTTTACCAATACTTCATAAAAATATCTATTCTTGTTCCTAACGCCACCACAGGAAATCGGTGTTCGGCTCTCGGCAAACTTCGGGTGATTTCGGCATCCGTTAGTATGTATGATTCTTTGGAATCGACTGTTGATCGGGCCGTGTGTGAGCTCGGTGTGTCTGTTACCGTTTAATTAGCTAGAATGCTAATTTCTCTGAAATATTTCCGTGGGCCAAAACACAGTGAGTGTTAGTGTACGATTCTCGATTGTTTCAGTGGGCAAAGTACACAGTGTATATGTATCTCGGAAAACAGTCTACTATAATAACGTTTTTAGTTTACAGAGTTGGATTTGTAATGCGGTAAATTATTGCTGATCTTTTGACAAAAACTCGATGGCCTACCCCCTATGGGAGTATAGAAGATGACGAGATAAAATAAGTAACTTTCCGCTTCCCAATGAGTAATAAAACGAATTTGTCAAATTGAATGATGTTTTCAAACTCGTTGTGACATGTTCAAGTTTTTTTTTATGTTGGTATAAAAAAAATTTATGTTGGTATACAAATCCTTGAATACAAATAGCAAGCACCCATAGAAGAACAGAGTATAATACACACACCGTCGAACTAAAAAAAATATATTAGTTCGGGCATAAACTAGTGAAAAGTTTCGCATTGCCTGCATGGTCATACATAGCTTTAGATCCTCCGAAATGTAATGATTGGAGCATTGCCGTCTGAGGCCTAAACAAAGGCCCCCTTTCCATTAGACTGCGATCGCGCTGCGCTCTCACCGCGACCTAAATATGATATGTGTAACCTTCACTTTCACACTGGGCATATCATACAAAACGTAAAAGTGTGACTGAGAAAACAACAAAACGCACAAACTGTAAAAAGATTCGTTTCTTTCCTATACAACTCGTTGAGCGATATGTCATTTTAGGTCGCAGAGAGAGCGCGGCGAGAGCGCCGTCCTAGTGGAGGGGGGTATTACCAAGTTTTAGGTCGCAGAGAGAGCCCGGCGAGAGCGCCGTCCTAGTGGAGAGGGGGAATTAATTAGCGCCGGCTCCTGAACAGACGGTCGCACCTACCCCAAGAAAAATGTCCGGGGTTCGGGCTGGTAGTTCGTTTTGGACTGCCTCGACCTTCGGAGTACGTGTGAACTGATGTATAGTTACGCATGCGCATGCCCTATCATACTGTGATGGTATCACCCGATTCCTCTTGACCAATGGCTGTACATAACAAGTATTCAAATAATTTTTTCTGTGCACGGCAGTTGGACTACTTCGGGCTAAAATCACATGGCATTCATCCAAAGGACTGATGTCTATCTAAGTTTGCCTGTCAAGTTGACAATAACCAATGACCTTTGACTTTTAGGTGTGATGTCAGGTATTTTGTTCCGGCAGGACAATTATCAATTCGCTTGACGTCAGACATCACACATAATTTGTTTTGTACATTTTAAAAGCCTCGTGACTTGTCTTCGCCCCCCTCCCCTTCCTCTTGCTCTGTCTGTCCGTCTGTCTGTCTCTCTCCCTCCTTTACTCTCCCTCTCTCTCTCTCTCCCTCTCTATCTCCCTCTCTCTCTCTCTCTCTCTCTCTCTCTCTCTCTCTCTCTCTCACTCTCCCTCCTTCTCTCTCTCCCTCTCTCCTCTCTCTCTTCCCCCTTCCCTCTCTTTCTCTCGTGTGCGGCGATACTTAGAATTTACGCTAATACTTACAATTTAGCGCTACGGATCACAGAATTAGTCAAACGCTTGTTCATCCGTGAATTCAAGGTTTAACCAAACTCTGCACTTTGTATGCCAAGTGGACAATAAGCAATGACCTTTGACTTTCTGCAGAACAGAACAAAGGGGCCACCGACTAGACGACAATCTCTCACGGCCCTTACCCTACCTGACTAAAGGTTACATGTGACGTTTTCTAGACTACACAAAGGCATTCGCAACTCATGTTTTGAGGCGATGTAACGTTAATTCTATTGTATAAAGTAAGTCGTCCCCACACTAAATGGTGCGTCGATCGGGTAGCACCTAACGCAGATTCTTTAACCCTGGGCCACACCGTACAAGTGGTGTACCCTAGAAGTAGCAGTCTGTGTGATTAGCTACCGTACTTTTTCCCAAATGGGGTGAGCATTTTTTACGTTGGGTTGTAGCTGAATTCACCGACGAGGTCTAGCTGATTTTACAAGTGAAAGACAATGTTAAACTGTTGAAAAGAAATCTTTGCCTAGGGGCTCAACCATGGTCAGTCGATGGACAAGAAAATTACCTCATTATACAAACGCATAAACGTATCTTCGATAAAGATTAACAACTTTCTAGCAAAGTTAGACCAATTTGCTCACACTGAATTTCTCAAGGAGGCAATGACTCCTACCCTCAAGGAGGTTAAAAACGTTTTTTTATAACCTCTTTGCTCTTACCCACAAAATTTCTTCTGTTAACCATGAAGACTTGATTTTTTCTTAATTTGACATCTTCACTTTTAGCCCAGTATAATAAATGAATATATTCACGATAGGCCAATAGTAAACAACCAGAAATATAATACACACATATCGGCGCGCTGAATATTAGTTTGGTCATAAACTAAGTAATAAAAAGAGTCAAATTTTTCTGTGTATGATAGTTAGTTGGATTTCCTTGGGCTAGAATTATATGGGTCAGCAGACATCCAAAGTAGATAATTTTAAGCTGACCACGTGCACAATTAAGCAATGACCTTTGACGTCCTGAAGACAAAGGGGCTACTGACGGTACAACAATCTCTCACGGTCTTAAGGTCGACTCCCACCGTACTTGTGTCACGCTTGCGTCACTGCGGGGTTCGAAGATGACTCAACGAATTTCAGAGATAAAGAATGGATTTTTTTCGTTTTGTGTATTTTGTTGTCTTCTAATAAAATATAAGTCATACTTTTACGTATCACGCAATATCTAAATTATTAAAAATTGCGAAAATCACAAAACAATGCCGCAGTGAACGAACCTCGCAGTGCCGCACCAGTGCCCCAAGTGCAGTGAGAGTCCACCTTTTCCCAGGCCGACTGAAGATTCAGAAGGTAAAAGACGTTTGCAGGACTGCACAAATATAAAAGGCGTCCTTAACTGCTGCATTGGGGCTACAGTCAAGCCTGCTCAAGCGACAACCTCTTCTTAGCGACCACCTGGCCATTACGACCGCTTTTTCTCTGTCCCGAAAATTTCCCCATTGATGTAAGCATTAAGTGACCTCTTCACAACGACCGCCTGGCCAACGCGACCGCCAAAAATTGGGACCGCACAGAACCAAACCCCTGCCGATAACGACCGCGTTACTTTCAACCTTGAAATGTCATTTAGGACAACATTTTAGGACAACCTGCGCAATTTTGTTCCGAATTCGGCCAGTTTACGTCTGATTTTGACTGCCATTACGATGTTGTGTTCAAAATAAAGATGGCGGCGGATGCACGTGCGTGTGCTTGCTATTTGCCATTAAACACAACGGAAACCATGTACACTATGCATCGGGCATGTTGTGAGTCGATACTCTAGCCGACCACCTGTCCAAACCGACCACTTTTGTCCAGTCTTGGGTGGTCGTCTTGGGCGGGTTTGACTGTATTTTGCAATATTGTATAAAGTGAGTCTTTCCCAACCAATTGGTGCATTTGGCGACTCCCAACTCAGTTCCTGTAGTTTTCAGAACGGCCAGGTGGTGCCGTATTGACGTAATTTACAGTTAGGGTGTGTGTCCTGGGTTTGAATCTCCTTGCATGCCACTCTCGTTTTGCTCAAGAAAGGCACTTAACACTTGAGTTTTCTGCGGTCGTTTCAAGTTTCTATCAAAAACATGCACTGGGCGCCGGGCGAAAAAAAAACAACTCTTTTCTTTGACAAGTATAAGCCGTTTTTTTGGACAGTAAAGCTATTTTAGGATATTTCTTCTTATCATTATTTCAGTGTTGCCAAGCCCCTATTACTTGGATTATTAGCAGCGCATGCTTTTAGGCCCCCTTTCCACTAGACGGCGATCGCACTGCGCTCTCACTGCGACCTAAATAGGATAACCTAAATAATCTTTGAGTTCTTTCTGGGTATATCATACAGCATGTAAGGTGTGCCTTAGAAAATAACAAAACACACAAAGTGTAAAAAAAATCGTTTTTTTCTATACAATTCATTGAGCAATGTGTCAAATTTTAGGTCGCAGAGAGAGGGAGCGGCAAGAGCGCCGTCCTAGTGGAAAGGGGGTATTAGCAACAAGTGTGCGTTAAGAAGTTAACAAAGGGCAAGAAAGGTAATGACACTAATTAACAAAAACAACCGATTTCTGTGTGTAAAAGGCAAGTGAATTCGGTGTATATTTAATTATATACAAGGCTATGTTTTTGTGGGGGGGGGGGGGGGGTGCTCAATGTAGCAGGTCCCTCTACAATTAAGTTTTGAACGACCAAACCAGCCTCAAGTTCGCTCCACTCCTGGATAGTGCGATGGATGAAAGATTGCACATGTGTGTAACGAAGCTAATAGCGTAAAATAAATACTTTCTCATTGAGGAACAGTTAGTTTAATCATCGCACGACATAATGTCACCCTTTCTGTTGTCTTCAGATACAAGAATGATTTGGCTACTTGAAATAATTGCCTACCCTCCGGACACACGATGACTTGAATACACAAACAAACAAAAAGGCGAGGTCAAATTCTTGTTATTGTGACAATTGTCCCCGGTGGGTTTGACGTAAAGTTCGGTGCTTTGTTCCGGCAGGACAATTATCAATTGTCTGTCAGACTTTACTCATAATTTGTTTTTACCATTTCCAATGTCTCATGACATTTCTTCGCCCCCCCCCCCTTCCTCTTGCTCTGTCCGTCCGCCTCTCTCTGTCTCTCTCTCTCTCTCTTTCTTTCTCTCTCTCTCTCCCCCCTCTCCCTCTCCCCCTCACCCCCTCTCTCTCTCGTGTGCGGAGATCTTTAGAATTTAACGCTGATACCAAACTCCTATTTCTTTCTATCAACTGACGTTGCAATTACAACCTAGATATTATAACATCTTGTATTGTTTCATTCCGATGTTCGTTTTAGACTGTAAACTAGATCGGTATACCATATGTAATATTCGATATGAAATTCGGAGGCAATTTTGGATGATACCAAATCGCCCTGCTTTGGGGCCCCGTCATACTTGTTCCAAACTACTTTAGCACCACAATCAGAAAGCAAAATACACAATGTTATTATAATGACTGTAGACGACATGATGATAACAACGCTACACTGGCATCCTGACAACGCAAAAATAAAGCGAGTAAGACTAAATTTTAAACGCACTTGAAGACATGTGCTACAAAGGGACCTTGGAAAACTGGGGTTTAGCCTGAAGGAAGCAGAAGTCCTGGCCGCAAGTCGCCCTGAGTAAAGAAACCTTAAGGTGGGGTATGAGTCCGTATGAGGCGCGCATGGGGGTATTTGCCTCCACCAGGCCCCACAGGTCGTTGGAAAAATAATAGAAATTGGACAAACGTTAACAGGTAACATGTCAGACGAGTTAGCTGGGTCGCTAACCATACTTCTCGGTCAGCTAACTCATCTGGCATGTTATGTATCAATATTTGTCCAATTTGTACTATTTTCCCCGCGACCTGTGGAGGCTGGTAGAGACTAAGAGCTTCATACGCACATCAAACGGACTTGAATATATACGCATGTGTGAACCCACCTTTGGGCCCCCTTTCCACTAGACGACGATCGCGCTGCGCTCTCACTGCGACCTAAATAGGATATGTGTAGCCTTCGCTTTTACGCTGGGTATGTCATACAAAACGTAAAAGTGCACGTGACTGAGAGGACAACAAAACAAAGTGTAAAGAGATATTCGTTTCTTTTCTATAGAATTCGTTGAGCGAAATGTTAAATTTTAGTTTGCAGATAGAGCGCGGCGAGAGCGCCGCCCTAGTGAAAAGGAGCTATAAGAGGGGTCGTACGATCGTACAGGGTGTTCGATTCACAACCCAGAGGTTCCGGGTTCGAATCCGTTGATGTGCCTCCGATCTTGTGCCCTTGCAATCGGAAAAGGCACTTAACTTCAATCAGGTACAAAATGAGTACCTATCTTGGGTTAGACCCGTCCCTCCGATAAGACGCTACATGGAGGTCCCGTGTTTAGGGAGAGCCACACCTCGAGTAGCCTCCACAGCAGGCTCTCTATGGCCTTTTTTTGGCTCATAGTACACTTTTGCTGGCCGGCTGTCAGAAAAGGCCAGCAATCAGCGACCCAGCACAAAAAGAAATGGCCAGCAAAAGTGTACTATGAGCCAAAAAAGGCCATAGAGATCCTGCTATGGAGGCTACACCTCGAGCACGTTAAAGAACCCACTGCACTTATCGAAAAGAGTAGGGGTCCTTCCCGGTGTGAGTGGATCAAATAAATCTGCCCTTATATATGCAGCTTGTACTGTTCAGTAGTACAAACCTGGTGTGTTACGCCTAAAGGCGGTTTACCAGGTATGCAAAACAAACAAAACAAACCTAGCTGTCAAATATTCAAGGGGAAAAATTGAGTTGAAGTTATTCGATCGCTTTACGACATGAAGTATTGATATGTCATTCTAGATATCGACGCAGTTGTGCTTGTGTAGTGTTGATTTTTTTATCACTTGTGACGAAAAGGTTTGTCATAAATTCCTATCGACGACCGTGACGTAAAATTGGATTGAACGTGACAAGGACACTTGTGACGAAAAGGTTTGTCATAAATTCCTATCGACGACCGTCACGTAGAATTTGACTGAACGTGACAAGCTTAAGGAAAAAATTCCACTTCTGTCCTTGTGTCGCTGAAAATGATACGTTTATGCGGTAGTGCAACTACGGCGGACTAAGTAAAAGGACAAGCTTAGTTTGGAATCGTATATATAGTATGTGTCTTTTTTTAATCGTATGGTATGTGTGTTTTTTTCTAGATCTGACCATCCCTGAAGAAGATAAAAATCTTTTTTTATCTAAAATCTGATGTAAAGAATTAGAAAATTAATGAGCGCGTCAATGCCATCCATACAATTTACATGCTGTGGCCTTACATGGCCTTACAGGACATATACATGCTGAGGCCAGTATTGCATGCACTGATGAATTCCTGTGAGGTAATGTTCTTGACATAACTTTGTCCTGAAACTGATCAGTGTAATTACAGCGACCTAGAAAAAAGACAAGGTTAAGAATCTTTGGAAAAATTTAATGGAGGGGGGAGGGGCGCGTCGCTGCAATTAATATTTTAACACGATCAAATCATTTAATAATTTGCTTCTTTCATTATTTTGTTGTCGTCGTCTGACTGTTATTGCACGTACAACTACAAATAGTATCTGCCGTATTTGTGTTTTTCAAAATCATGGGCATTTTTTTTCTTAACCCCCCTCGCCTCGATTGCTTTGCGTAATGGTACGTACCACCGGCTGTCTTGAGCCGTTTATATAGGAGCTCAAGTCACAGTTAACGTCAAAGCAGCGAATCTTCAAGACGTGAGAAGATGCGACAATTCCTCCTGACCGCGTGTCTGCTGGGTTTCCTGTGGGGAACGTCGGCTCAGGTACGTAAACTCTTTCCTTTTACCTTAGCATGTAGCTCTTGTCTTACTTTCTTCTTTTTTTTCTTAAAGGCATTCTAAGCAATATTACAGCGTTAAAAGTGGAAATATTCGGAATAAGGCAATCTGCATGATATTGACATCTACTGCACTGTATTCTCACATTTACATCATTATTTCCTACTTTGAGCGGTTAAAAACGGCCCAGAGACAAGTCGCATAAGGATATTTCATTTTATTGGACCTTGATCAGGAGTCCTCGTGCGACTTGTTCCTGTGCCGTTTTTAGTGGCTCAATTTATGAAATAATGATGTAAATGTGCTAACATAGTATGCATTGGATGTCAATATTATACAGACTGTCTTATTCATAATATTTTCACTTTTAACGCTGTAATATTGCTTAGAATGCCCTTAACTTGAAATCACGATCTAAGGATTAAAGACAAACTGATGTTGCGCTCAAGTTCAGTAAAAAAAACGTTATGCAGACACACACCGGCATACATTCATAGCACAAGACCAACCAAATACAAAGATTATATCTTACCAACACAAATACGACAAAATACGGAATTTTGCAACCGCGTATTTGGCCTCATTTCAGGTGACGAACTTGATTGCTGTACGCCGTAGAACTTTACGTGCGGGCAAAACTTTGTGTGCTATCGGGCTGCGGATTCACCCCCCGTACGTACCAGTACGGGCGGCGCGCCTGCCGTGTACAGCTTGAACGTTTTCAGACATATGTGGCGGACGTGGCCTCACAAAAACTTACGGACAAATTAAACGTACGGCGGCTTGTACCCTTAGCTTAAGTGTTTTAAGATATGATCAAGATTGTTCCAGTAGTTTATAAAGTTTGGCACCAAGGAATTGACCAAACGATTTGTTGAATAGCGAATAGATCTCACGACTAGTCGTGCGCCATTTTATTTTATACCCCTCTCACATTATGTACGATCGTCGGACGTACGTCGTGATCGCTGGAAGGTCGGCCAATTTTAAAATCTTCAGAGGGTTGCGTATTTTTCGCCCCAAAACTGTCCCTGTCACATATAAGCGAGGCTCGTGCGATCGCCAGTGAATAAATCTATGATAATGAACCTCCCATGATCACGCGGACAAGGTAACACAAAAAGTTCCTCACAAAGAAGCAAGAGATCAATAAATGTTGATTTTTTTGCCGTCGGAATCTTTTTAAACAATTAATGGAATGCACGGGCAGAATAGAAAAGATGAAAGAAAAGAAATTGTGTCACAAAGCCTCTGCGAACTCAGAAATCATGTTTCGCTGCACCGCGACCATCGTACTACCCCTGAAAATCGCCGGCGATCCCTAAAAATCGCACGCTAATCGCGAGAACACAGGACGTCTTACTTTCGAAAATGTCATTTACAGCTCGCAAACTAGTCATCCGATTGATTTTCGCGTAATGTAACAGGGGTATTAACACACCGCCAGGAAGTGTGTTAGAACGCTTTAGTGTATGACTTGTACACTTCTCTAGTAAAACGACGGAAATGACTTGAAGTGATTTAGGTTTACAGAGCATTAATACTCGGCAGAGGGTTTGCTGGCGCACAAAAAAATGAAGAAAAAAATTACACAATTAAATGGGAGGATTGTTGATCCTCTTTCGGCTTGAAATGGACCTAATCAGCGATTTTTTTAAAAGTAGCCATTTTCATTTTTAATCAAAATAATCCTTTCTTCTATTATCTAAACATCACAAGGAGATCAAATTTGGATCACAAATAGCTCTAATATGGTATTCATGGTTCGTTTTGTTTTCGGCTGGATGTTGGTCGTGTGAAGTTCGGGGGTGATTCGCCTACGACCTGGTAATAGTCATTTTTCTTGGGATTGAGTTAGCAGAGATTTGTCTACGGTTTGGGGTGAATCGTTGGTAGGCTGGAAACAAGCTGGGCGTAAGTTAGCAGTGTTTATGGCGTGGTTAAGATTTGCATATATGACTGCTGACTTACTCCCGAAGACTTAGTAGCCGACCGCGCCGAACACCAGCCAACCACCAACCAACCCATTCCAGACCTGCCTTGCATAGCCAATTTTTTTTTCTAATTTCAAAACATTCGGATGGCGCAGCCGAACACCAGCCGACTGAGCCGAATGTCAGCCGACTACAGCCGACGTAGCTCCCGAATCACTCAAAACCATAGTCGGGAGAGAGCCGGGAGCTAAATTCGGCTATGTATAACCTAGGCTTTAGCGTGAGATTTTTAGGGATCGTACGATGGTCGCGGTGCAGCGAAACAAGTCGCCAGTGAACTCTGAGTTCGCAAAAGCTTTGTTAGTGACACAATTTCTTGTGAAACACTCCTAACCATAGTCGGGAGAGAGTCGGGAGTCAAATTCGGTTATTTGCAACCGGGGCTTTACAATTAAAAAATTCCAACGATTTAATGCACTGAAAACCCTAGACATTGCATTTTTGGACAGATAAGGGTTCACCTGACTGAGTTCATGCTGTGTCCGTCCGAACTGGACCCGCTGGTCCCCACACGCAGGTGTCCAAGAAAGCCAGTCAGGGCCATGCCATAAACGCAGCAGGTAACCTTATGGAGAAGGTCAAAAGAAATTGTCTTTACGTGAGAGGGGCTTCTGTTCTGTCTCCAGTCTGTCAAAGTGATAAATTGTCAGCATCAACTTAGGACGATTGATGACTGACCATGAGTTGTAGCCCGGGGAAGCCCTCTTTGTATGCAAAAAGATCACTTAGACAGTTTCAAGGATTTTGGACTACTTAACACGCGAGCCTATCATTTGGGTCTCGGATGGATACTTTGTAGCCACAATTGTTCTGCTCTGTTCAGACATAGTTTGGTTACTGGCTATTTGTCGGACACGAAATTTGAAATGCCCATATAGACTTGCAACGGAGGGACGGCACTCACGCTGCGCTATCTCTGCGACCTAAAATTGGTTAATACCCCTTTTCCACTAGGACGGCGCTCTCACCGCGCTCTCTCTGCGACCTAAAATTGGTAATATACCCCCTCTCTAATAGGACGGCGCTCTCACTGCGCTCTCTCTGCGACCTAAAATTTGGCAGATCGCTCAACGAATTCTACAGAAGAGAAACGAATCTTTTTACACGTTGTTGTCTTCTCAGTCACACTTTCACGTTTTGCATGGTATACCCAGTATGAAAGAGAAGGTTACACATATCCTGTTTAGGTCGCAGTGAGAGCGCAGCGCGATCGCCGTCTAGTGGAAAGGGGGTATAGCTTATATGCTTGGACACCAGATGCGCTTCAGTACGAGCACCTCAGTAAGGCCACCAAAGTGTGTCCTTGGATAAATGGCTTGAAGTCAAGTTATTAACTGCCATTACCCGCGCCTTTGTCTGCCCCTACTTGCGTCATAGGTAACCTTTTGAATTTTCAGTCGAGCAGGGTTGGATCATCTTACTCTCAGTAGCTCTTTTGTTCTGCCAAATTATTGTGGCAATTGCTGACCCATGTAATTACTGCCCGAAGAAAGGTTATGTTGCACAAAAATCTTACAGCCGATCGTTACTGCTCAGGGATCACTTCGGTACTGGTAGCGTCCTCGCCCGCCGATGTATATTATCGCTCTCGGGGATTTTTACGGGCTGGATTATACATCATACCAGTGAACTTTGAATTTAATATGCACGCACACATATATAAAAACCCAGTCACTAACGGTACATTACAAGTCTTTTTGATGGTGCCAACATGAAATAATAGCTGTGTACAATGATTAAGGACACGCAGACAACTACGCCTTAAGTGTAAAAAGATTCGTTTCTTTTCTATAGAATTCGTTGAGCGATCTGTCAAGTCTTAGGTCGCAGAGAGAGCGCGGCGATAGCCCGTCCTAGTGTAAAGGGGTGTGGGGTGTGGGGGGGGGGGGGTAAAAAGACACGCAGATCTGCAGACAACTACCCCTTAGGGCCCTTACTAGCAATGACAAGTGAAAAAAGACTACTCATTGACTGATAAGGTCATATTTGACACCGCCAACGAAGAATCTAGAAGCCAGGACTAGGAACTAACTCAGTATTTGTGGTGTGACAGTGAGTTCAAGCGCCATCAACTGACCAGTACAACTGGTCCGGACCTTTTGGCCTAGTGGTGATGGCGTTGAGTTAGTATAAGCTGAAAGGCCCGGGTTCGTATCTCGGGAACTACGGTGGCTGTTTCTACTCGTCCTTTGTGTTTCACGTTGCCGAGACCAAAGCACAAAAAACAACCAGGCAAAGCACAAGCAATCAACTTGCTGTCCCAAAACCCCACCGAGAAACCTTCAGAAGAGCCATAGCCTACCGTGGACCCACCATCTGGAACAGTCTACCACCGGACATACGCACAGCCCCAAATCTGGCTTCCTTTAAGAGACTCTTAAAGTAGTGGGAACGGTCAAAATGAACGGACTTAAATCATGTAACAGTTTCTATCATGCAATTTGTATGTATGTAAATTATGTATATAGACTTATATGACTTATAAGTGACTCTAAACGATGTAAACTTTATCTCTGTTGTATACTTTGTCTGACCCTTGCCTCTTCCCCCATGACCTCAATGAAAAACGGCCTGCATTCCGATTTGAGCTTTCATGAATAAATAAAGGTTCAAAAACCTATGTACACGTTGCGCCGCAGGCTCCCGTGTGCTTGCGATAACTCAGAGACAAGCTGCGAATGAAGAATGGCGCTGTGATAAGCCAGCCCCGCCTTTACACTGTCAATCAAGAAATCAACGCTAGAACAAACAGTAAATGTCACCGCACAGCACAAGGTTACAAAAAAAAAGTATGCGAGAAATGTTGAAAACAGAAACCAGATGTATAAGTAATGGAATACTGTTTGCAAACTTTGGTCTGAATCCGAGTACTAGTATCTTATAGTGGGTCTTCCCTTTGGAGAAGCTTGTACTCTGCGCACAACCTAGTAGTGACGTCATCAAGATGGCGGCCAGTAAAGTTATACAATGGTGGCATTGAAGATATCAAGGTCAACAACTGCGCTCCCTAAAACACGACTAAACCTTGACGAAATGACGATGATACTTGGCTCCAGATGATGCAGAGATACTCTGACACATGATAGGCTATGTTAGGTTATACATTACAATCCCTGATACCAGAAAAAAGATCTGTGACTCTTTGCTCGCCATTTAGATAATTCCACCAGGTGTCATTATACCGCCACCTCAAAAAACGTTGTTATAGAGGCCTTCTCAAGATTGTCTTCAACACCTAAATATCTTAATTGTATTACATTTAGGATATCTAATATTAGGTGTTCAAGACAATCTTTCGAAGACCTCTACCGTTTTTTGAGGTGGCGGTATAATGACACCTGGTGGAATTATGTGAATGTATGTTAGGTCACCAGTATAAGTACCAGTAGAAGTATACAAAGACAACAAAACATACAAAACGTTAGAAGATTCGTTCTTTATTTCTAAATTGTGTTAAGTAATATTTCGAATCTTTGGTAGCTCAGAAAAAGTTGCTGATGTCATTTGAGTTTTTGTCGCGGTGAGAGCGCGCTGCGGTCGCCGGAGAGATTCCACTAGAGCAGCTTTTTTTTTCTGGCGTGTCAGCGCTCTCACTTCGCTCTGGCCAATTTTCCATCGCACGGTGAGAGCGCCGTCAAGTGGAAAGACTGGGCCCTGGCCCCCTTTCCACTAGACGGCGATCGTGCTGCGCTCTCAATTGCAATGCGACGTAAATAGGATATGTGTAACCTTCGCTTTCACACTTGGCATTATCACGCAAAACGTAAAAGTGTAAAAAAAAATATTCGTCTCTCTTCTATAGAATTTGTTGAGCGATCTTGAGGTCAAATTTGAGAGTGCGGCGAGAGCGCCGTCCGAGTGGAAAGACCAAGGGTTAATGTAAAACCAGAAAAGCAAGTTACATAACAGATCACTGCGTTCTAATACAGTGACGTATAATTGACATAAAATTTCCACGAATGAAACATAGGGGTAATCTGCCTATTTTTGTAAATATGATAGTACTTGTAATGCGTTACAAGTCAGTTTATTATCATTTTCTAATCATTAGCGAATGTTGTTCATACTAATAAATCATAAAATCCAGATGAAACATTGGTATTTTGTGAAGATCCGAATAAGCTTTACTCAAAGACACCCCCTGGTCATTTCAACGGAATGGTACGTGCCAAAATCTGTATGAGGTCGTCCAGTCACTGAAGGCACGCACAGTCAACTTCAGAACAGCGAAAAGACAAGATGCGACAGTTTCTTGTGACCGCGTGTCTGCTGGCTTCCCTGGCGGGGGCTTCGGCTCAAGTAGGTTTACTTTTTGTCTTCCCTTTGGCCTTGGTAAACTCCTGTCCTTTTTTTAACAACTTGTTACTTCAAAGTAAAAGTACGAAGTTCGAAAAGATGTAATCCATTGTGCAAAAGAAATGCGTAATTTTTGCCACTTGGAATTTACATGGGTAAGGACCCGAAAGTGATCAAATTGGGCATTTTGATCGAATTGAGAGACACACAAAAAAAAGGTGACATGTATCAGACAAGGGTGGAATCTACAAACTATCTTAGATTAAAGAAACATTTGCCGGGTACGTCGAGTTTTACGCCCACTTATATATATTCTGGCGCTCAAGTAAATGGGCAACATGTCGACGGACATCTCAGACGAACTCTTACCATTTCAAACTTTGTTTATTACACAATTTGCTTTAATTTTCGCCTCCCGTTGACAAGGAAGACTTTTTCTAGGATTTTTTCTAAATTGATAGGCGAAGAATCAGTCAGTACACCTTTTATAGGACCTTTACACTAAAACCGAGTTGGAAGGAATCAAGCAGAACCAGCCCTAATGAAGTATTTGCAAAATTCGTGCCACATTCGGTGTCATTTGGGAGGGAATTCCAAATGGACCTTATATCCCCTTCACACGAGAAGGAATGAGCCAAAATGCCGCCATAATTAAAATTATTTTCTATTCCTTGGAATTCGTAGTGTATTCTAGAAATTCTCACTGCATTCCAGATATTATTTCGGCCCCATTCTGGTAGGATTCGAAGTGGCTTGCCATTTCGGTTCTCCATCGAATGAGATAAGAATGTGTTAAATAATGTCTAAACGCCGTAGAATGTGGTCATACTGCAGTTAGGATAGTTAAGTTACACTTAGAATACACTTTGAATGCCAATTATATGGAATGCAGTGAGTATTTCTAGAATACACTTCGGATTCCCAGGAATAGAAAAAAAGAAGACAAATTTATAACAATATAAAAAGACTTACGTTTGTATAAACGAGCGTGATAAAATAATGATTTCTAGAAAAAAAATCACATGCCGGCTACTTCGCTTCTACGTCTGCATTTATTTTGGCGCTTAGCTCGGTTGAGCTAAGGCGACCCAGGCACGCTCGATCCGTGTTCGAGTTCGGGCACCTGTCCGCTTGTCCAGCCGAATTCGAACGATGTTTAATTTATTAGTAGAAATGTTTATTACTAGAAATAACTGATCACTGCTTTAGCCGAGCATTTACCGCAACATTTATGTAGTATTTTAGGTGTCTCTTCATTTACGTTTTGCCTTTTTTCTGTACGATGTTCAAAGAATGGTAGGAAATTAAAAGGACGATCGAACAGCTCGGGCGTAGTATAGAATAGGCTACGCACAAAGCAAAGTACCGAAGAAGCAAAGAAAGTTAAGGTCTCATTGATGAGTTTTTTTTCTTCACATAGACTTCTATGTTATAATTCGTGGTTTACATGGGCGGGTTCATAATGAAGCTATAGGAAAAGTGAGCTTATCTTTTTATTCTATGTCGAGCACATTTACCCTATATCGTGGGGGAAAATGTCAACGTCAACTATACGTAGGTTCTTTTTTTATATAGCAATTACAAACTACGATTAGTCAATCCCCAAAAAAGGAACTTTTTCGCTGTTAGTGTACAACCGCACCACTCAGAACCTATGACTGTGTACCTCCGACCTAGCGAGCTAAGGACACAACCCGGCTTACGTGTTATTTGTCCATACTTTTTTTGGATGGCACGTCCACCACATTTTTCTGAAAACGTGGGGAAGGAATTGTAAGAGTAGGAAGGGTGCACGTCTCAACGCACGTCGCTCCTAAATCTGTCGGATTCCCTACGAGTTCGTACGGAGGCGGACCCCTTATACCCCTGTCACATTTGGCGAAAATCGATCGGACGACGATTCTGCGGGCATCGCCTGAGCCTCGCTTATAAAAATAACTTCATTGCACAACAATTGTACAAGGGTACAAGTATGGCTTATATGTGACAGGGACGGTTTTCAGGTGAAAAGTACGCGCAACCCTCTGTCGATC
>NC_049988.1:4620684-4640644 GCF_000003815.2 Branchiostoma floridae | reverse complement strand
ATGAGCTAATTTTCTCGTGTCCCACTGTTCATAATTATGCTCCAAGGGGAAAAATGCCTAGACATTTTTTACATTTCTTCCACCCGACAAACAACCTTGAAAGATTTCAACTGTGAATTTCGGCTAGTGTCCCAACATCCGAAGTTCAGTCCGAGCTAAAAGGAAGAGAAATGAAACTAGAAATTGCAAGAAAGAATACATTGGCCCAGGGTATATATCAGCAAAGTGTTATGAAGTTCTCATTACCTTCGGTGAATGCTCTCAGTGTGGCGGTACTTGATCAAACATTGTCATTGCGCGCTTATCGTAGAATGGATACGTCTTTCATACGTACCTAGTACGCGTTCTTCAAGTGTTTTTTTTTTTATAAATCTTGTACGGAACGGGCTCCAAATTTTGCGTAACGTTACATACGTTCTTGTGTCTATGCGTTCTATTAAGCTTCCCTGTCACTTCCGTCGTGAAGAACCCGTGTCTTTCTGTCCGGAGACAAAACTCGCCAAGTGTCTGCAATAGGGTCCGCAAAATATTCCAACAAAGCTACTTTAGCGGCGGAAATACCTAAATGTTCATATGACGGTTTGTCCCATGGCCGGGGAAATATGCAACACCAAACCGACTTCAAGCCACATTTGGGTTCATACTGGAATCGCGAGTCGCCCGAACCACATCAAAACCACCTTCCAGAGATGGTTCGCGATGAAGCCAGCTTCGACGTGACTTCGACCGTTCATAGTAACCGCATGAATCCCTCTTCGCATTACGGTGTTTTGGCTTGAAATCCGATTTGGCGAGCTTAGTATGAACGGTGTCCAAGATTCTAGCGTCTGCTTGGAGAGAAGATGCGCCTCACTCCTCAGTAAGGGCACCAAAGGATGTTCTTGGCATCATCCAATAGGAAGGATGAATGGATACGAAGTTCTACGAAGAGTTACTAACTGCCATTACTCGCGCCTTTGTCTGGCCCTACGTCATAGCAAGGACGTTACATCAGGTCCTTGGTCATAGTTAACCTTTTGAATTTTCAGTCGAGCAGGGTTGGACCATCTTACTGTCAGTAGCTCCTTTGTTCTGTCAGATTAATGTGGCAATTGCTGACCCATGTAATTACTGCCCGAGGAAAGCTTACACAAAGATGCTACTCTTTTCGAACTGCCGATCGGGAGCCCTCAGGGATCACTTCGGCACTGGTAGCGTCCTCGCCCGCCGATGTATACTATCGCTCACCGGGGATTTTAACGGGGTGGATTCACTTTTACCAAGTATGACTTTAATGAAAAAGACAGCCATTCATATAGTTTGCTGATACTCATGTGAGTGGGCATTATTCCAGACTACCTTTTCTTATACAAAAGAAATAGTTTCAAAGTTAAGGTTTGCTGTTCAACAACATCTCCTCATTGATACTGACAAAAGGCAGTGGATGCTACCTTAATTAGAAATGTCTGGACGTTTTCAAAACCATCTCTAGTTCCTTGGGTGACTGCTACAGTCAAACCTGTATTAGCGGCCACCTTTGCGTGGCGACCACCTGGCCATTGTGGTCACTTTTTGTCGGTCCCTTAGATTTTTCCCATTGACCTAAGCATTAAGAAATAGTTTATAGTGGCCACCTGTCCAACGCGGCCACGGCCACACGATTTTCGGTCCCGTAGATAAAGAAACACTGCCTATCATGTGCGACCATACAGCGGCCCTTAATGTCACCCTGTGCCGAGGTTAAAATCGTAGTTTGCGAGGATTTGAAGTTCCCGGCAGGGTCATTTTGGTGGTAACGGAAGGTACGCGTGCCTTGAACGTTAGAGTCATCTATGTCGGCGAATTTACCAACATTGCGCATGGCAATATCAATCATTTTCGGTAGACTTGACTTCAGCAGAGTCAGTTGAATTTTGAGACGATATCGAGACAATGTTCCTTGGTGAGAAAGATCATTGGGTACAGAAATCATGTGTAACACGTGGTCAATTGATCAGCATTTTCTCTATAGTGGCCACCTGTCTATAGCGGCCGTGTTTCTCCAGTCCGTTGAGAGGCCGTTATAGACAGGTTTGACAGTACCCAAAAATTGATCGGTCTCAATTGTCTTTCAGATAACTCCAGTGACCAATACGGCCTTCTACCCCTACGGACCGGGGACTCCAGACATTTTGGACAGTGCAGCTGACGATGGCACATCGGGGGCAGTGAGTTTGGCCACCGCATTTCCATTTTTTGGAAATTCCTACAATGATCTCTATGTAAGTCCATTCATACCCTTCTAGATAGAGCAACATGCTTAAAGCACAGCCAAGGATTCATTGATTGAATTGATTGCTTGATGGAGGTGGTTTTTTTTGTGCATTTTGCGGCTTGCAGCTGCAAAATGCTTTGTAGTCAGAGTATTCGCTGTTGTGATGTTGATATGTTGTGATGTTGGAATCTTGGAATGAACGGACCTGTTCAATCTATGCCATACATTTGTATATCCGTTAAAACTGGCTTTGAGTAACATGTTAGAATTAGTTCAGTGGTAAAGTTTTCACATTGTAAACCTGGTGTGACCCGAGTTCGAATCCGCGGAGGGTGAATTTTTTTTCAATTGTCTTTTATTTCCTTTTTAACATCCATTGATATAAACAATCCTTTTGTCTTTTGACCAGAACATAAAAACCCACCTTTGGGGATTTTCTGTTCTGCATTTTTCCACTGTTGGGATGTTGAAATGAACAAATAGACGTGCGATACATGTTATTTCTCTGCTTATATATCGTTCGAAGTTTCCTTGAAATGCCCATACAACATCTATATCACATAATTACACAAGAAGAAACTGGTTTTCTCGAAAACAATTGCATACTGTATGACAAGAGTTTTACAAAACATATTCGTGTACATACTCATTTTCATATTCCTGGACATACCTCATTTGCATGTTTGTGAATCTCTACATGCGACTTCGTGGGAAGGACAGGTTAATTACTCTGTTTCTATTTATATATTTATCATATTTTGTCGTCCATGAAGACTATTGGCCTCCAGTAAAGACGTTGTTGTAAGCTTGTATCATTTGGCAGACTAGTTTGGCAAACTAGAACTTTACAGATGGAGAGTTACGATTTTGTTCCCTGTGATTTCCCCAGGTGAATACCAATGGTGACATCTCCTTCGGGTCAGCGGTAACGGGGTTCACACCAACCCCCTTCCCCGTAACTGGAAACAGGGTCCTCGCCGTTTACTACACCGACATCAAGACCAGTAATGGTGGACGCTCTGGTTACATCTACCGTCGGGAAACAACCGATGCCGCTATATTGGCCAGAGCAACTACGGACATCCAGACAGCCTTACCCGCCGACCATGGAAGCTTCGTGGCGACCTGGGTCTACATCGCTACCTGGCATGATGTTGGAATCTTTGGAGCAAGCGGAGATGGTCATAATCTTGTGAGTCCATAAAGAGTAAAGCCTCTTCTTTGCATATACATGCTGCAAAAGGTACTCATATATAAGATATACCAAAGCATCTTACCTTTACACATCCACGTGGTGAACAGTCATATATCTATTTATGTATAAACTAAACTTTTACTCAGATGAACTCTAACTTGTACTATATGCGTTTTGTTGCTTTTCATCTAGCGGAACACGTTCCAACTGGTTCTGATAACTGACGGCTGTAAGTCCTTCACCCTGTTTAACTACGACCAGATCCAATTCTTACAAGGGAGCACCAACAGCGGAAATGGGACAAGTGGTACAGGGCCGAACCCAGCGCAGGTAGGGAAACAACATTGACTAGAAGTTCGGTACAGGGCCGAACCCAGCGCAGGTAGAGAAACAACATTGACTAGAAGTTCGATACAGGGCCGAACCCAGCACAGGACTAGGTAGGGAAACAACATTGACTATAGCTAGAAGTTCGGTACAGGGCCGAACCAAGCGCAGATAGGGAAACAACATTGACTAGAAGTTCGATACAGGGCCGAACCCGCGCAGGTAGGGAAACAACATTGACTAGAAGTTCGGTAAAGGGCCGAACCCAGCGCAGGTAGGGAAACAACATTGACTAGAAGTTCGGTACAGGGCCGACCCCAGCGCAGGTAGGAAAACAACATTGACTAGAAGTTCGATACAGGGCCGAACCCAGCACAGGCCTAGGTAGGGAAACAACATCGACTTTAGCTAGAAGTTCGCTACAGGGCCGAACCAAGCGCAGATAGGTAGGGAAACAACATTGACTAAAAGTTCGGTACAGGGCCGAACCCAGCGCAGGTAGGGAAACAACATTGACTAGAAGTTCGATACAGGGCCGAACCAAGCACAGGTAGGGAAACAACATTGACTAGAAGTTCGGTACAGGGCCGAACCCGCGCAGGTAGGGAAACAACATTGACTAAAAGTTCGGTACAGGGCCGAACCCAGCGCAGGCAGGGAAACAACATTGATTAGAAGTTCGATACAGGGCCTGTATCCAGTGCAGGTAGGGGAAACAACATTGACTAGAAGTTCGATACAGGGCCGAACCCAGCGCAGGTAGGGAAACAACATTGACTAGAAGTTCGGTACAGGGCCGAACCCGCGCAGGTAGGGAAACAACATTGACTAGAAGTTCGATACAGGGCCGAACCCAGCGCAGGTAGAGAAACAACATTGACTAGAAGTTCGGTACTGGGCCGAACCCAGCGCAGGCAGGGAAACACAATGTGTAAGAAGACCCACAGTACACTTACAAATAGATACTATTTCATGGATGTCGTAAGAGTAGCTGCGGTTTTTATGCTGCGGAGTATATTGTTTCAAGGAGTTTCAATGTAACTTCATTATTTTTTGTTCTCTGTATGTAAGCCTCTAGGTATCCGAAAGCCTCATACCTTCCGAAAATGAAGAGACCGAGGTAGAAAAATGGTCTCCACATGTTGACATGTCTTTGGTCTGCTTTAGGTTGGGATCAACGGAGGAGATGGAATCCACTATTCGCTGCATCCGTATTCGAGGACCACCGATCTGTACACCCTGCCAACATGGACCGATCCGGCTGTGCCTGGACCTCCCGGACGTTGGGTGCAGAGGACCGACCTGGCCCTGACCGGGGACGGCCCAGCATTAGGTATGATTTCACTGTATGGTGTATGGTGGGTAGGATGAGGAGGGGGGAGGGTAGGTAATAGGGAACTCTGTGCATAGGTGAACTCCCATTAGATCCATTGTTATAAGATCTTTTACTTTAAAGAAACTTAACATAGGTATCGACAGGGGGCATGTTTGGGGGCTTGCAATCACTGAACAACTAAAATCACTGACCGGACCAAAATCTAGCCATAACCCAAACATAAGATAGGTGATGAAGGTTTGCCTCATCAGCTTGAGAATAAACAGAACTAAAGCCTGAAGACTGGAACAAAGTAGAAAGTATTCTTAAATCAGTGACAAGTTGTTTATGACAGGAAAAAAAACATGTAGCGCCAAATTTTCGATGTCTTCACAGTACATCTTATTCACAGAGTGACTTAGTCTCGCGAGAGCACGAGACTAGGCCCGAGACTTGCGTAGATCTTACGACCCCACCCCCTCAGGGCACCTTGCCCAAGTCCTACTTACCCCTGCTCCAAAAGGAGGTTGGGGGAGGGGTCCAGGCAAGTCTCGAACCTAGTCTTGTGCTCTCGCGAGACTAGCTCTCGGACCTAGTCTTGTGCTCTCGCGAGACTAGCTCACTCCGTGAACAAGATGTACTGTGAACTTGAAGACATCGAATTTGTGTTAATATTCTTCAAAAAACGTCACTTGTTGAAGAATCTTCTACTATCTGGGACTGGTGAACCTCTTCAATAGAGCTAAGTAGATTTTCATTGAAATAGTGAAGAGCATGTACAAAAACGACAATGATGTGCATATAACCATGGTGTGTAAGAAGCACACATAGTCGAAACAAGCTACCACTATACATTGATTGAATGGTGGAGGGAGAGCGTTTTCTTTCTAAGTTAGACTATTTTCTTCTTATTAACATTGCAGTGTGCCCAACCGGGTTCCGCGAAATCGGTGACGACTTGTGTCTGAAGCCTCACACCCAGCCCCTTGATTATGATGCTGCAATTGCCAGATGCGCTGAACTGGCACCGGACGGTCGACTCTTCAACATCCGCAGCCAGGCTCATAACGAGATGCTGATCGGTTTTCTCCAACGCTTCCAAACGTAAGGGGAAATCTATTCTCCTCATGTAACACTGTAGCCTGGATACCACACCCCAGCCCGATCTCAATATCTATCGTGCAGCCCTGCACGATAGATATTGAGATCGGGCTGGGGGTGTGGTATCCAGGCTAGTAACAGTGGGGTTCAATGACTGCTATACTGACCATGGTGATCTGACGGCCCGGATTCGGCGCGGGTTCGAATCCCGGGAGTCAGGATTTGTTTCTTTCTGTTCCTACTCCTCCTTTCTTACACCAAATCCAAGCACTCTGCTTGTACTTAAAAACGTTAGTATAGAAGTCTTCCCAAGATTGTCTTGAACACCAAATGTTAGATATCCTAAATGTAATACAATTCAGATATTTAGGTAATGAAGACAATCTTGAGAAGGCCTTTTTATAAACGTTTATTGAGGTGGCGGTATAATGATACCTGGTGGAATTATGAGAATGTATGTTATGCACTATCTCCCATGAATGAAAGTGAGTGTTAAGATGTTGTGACATAGTGTGAGTCTTCATAATTTCTATCGTTGTTTACAGTCGTACTGGGAGAGGACGCGGTCTGTGGACTGGTCTGACGGATAAAGCCGCCGAGGGTACTTTCGAGTGGGAGGACGGCACGGCATTTGACCCAGAAGGCTACACCAACTGGGCTGAGGGTGTTCTTGAAGAACGTCAAGGCGGGTAAGAGAACACAAAAACTCCATTGCGCTAATTACTACTGTACAAAGGCTGGCATATAATCATTACAACATGGCGGACATTTCCCGTCATGCATTTCGCGTTACAAATGGTGAATGAACTTAGTAATTTGCGATAGCAAAACTTGTATTGGTTTCGCTTGGGTCCGTGGGGCGCGGCCATTTTGTAGTGAATCACTAACTCCAGACAGAATGATTTGCTCCATCTCACACCGCACCATCGCACGTGTGGTGGGTTCTTCAACGTGCCTGGGGTATAGCTCTCCCTAAACACGGGACCTCCATTTAATTTCCTATCCGAGGGACGTCCCTAGGTTCTCATCTGCACCTGATCTAAGTAAAGTGAGGAAAGAAAAGTCTATATTCAGGTAATGAGTATTTTTGTTTGATGCATTTCCTAGGCAACGTGATTGTGTCTTCATGAAAAAGGACGACGGCTGGCAGTGGAACATCCAAAAATGTGAGACCCGGCGGGAGAGGAATGCCTTCATATGCACAGCACCCAAGGCTCCTGTGCCCTCCGAATGCTAAAGACATTTAAGAAGTTTGTCACAGCCGTGTATGTCAAACTGTCTGCAATCATCATCCGTAAATAACTTCATCAGGTTGGGAATTATTCGTATAGTAAGGTTCTTTAGGCACAACCAAGGAGAAGTTACTTCCAACGTTTCGTTGGATTAAGGAGGCAGTCTGGATCAGAAAATCAGCTCACGTCATGAACAGAGACGAGGGGGGGATACAAGCTGAGCCACGTTTGGGACGGCATTCTTGCTGCTGCAGCGCCACCTACATCGGCTATAAGTAGCAGCAAGAAGTAGTTTCCAGTCATTCTACCCTGATGACGGTGTCTGATAGACACCAAAACGTTGTAAGTAAGTACTCCTTGGTTGTGCCAAAGAACTTTACTATATGTCTGCAATCATCAGTTTTCTGTTGGGTAAATGTAACATCACAATCATTAACAGTCATGCCTTCAAGCACCAGAGTTAGCAACCTAGGATTGATGCGTTTAAAAATTCGTGCTTTCCCAGAACTATCGTAGAGTGTAATTTGTCATCACCAAGCACAGTAGGGGCATCTTCTCTGGATAGTTTGAAAGACCGCCTGCAGATAGATGTGCAAAAGTTAGGTATGACGGGTCCTTCGGTGTAATATAACCAGCTGCTGCCGCGCCGCGTGCCTGCGAAGCTGGTGTGTTATGTCGAAGGGCGGTTGTAGCGGATGAATGGATACAGATACAGTAAAAGAAAAAGAATAATAAATAACAATCTAACCAGCAAATGTACACCACACAGTTACAAGCGGTGATTGATATAAGCTGCACAACTTCTGAGGAACAGTTTCATAGTATAATATCAATATCCACCACATTCCAAATCGTTGTTTTAAAACAGGATATTAAGTCGATCGACAGTGTTTTCCAATTGGAATAGAAGCCAAACTATAACAGTTCAAGTCTACCGACCGTCGAAGTTGTATCCTCAAATACACTGTTCTAAAAAACAACGGATATAGGTTACCCCGCGAATAAAGGAGAACCAGAGTTAATGTTGACATTGACCATACAGAGCAGGCTATGAAACAGTTTGACAAGGCTGATGACAAAAGAATCGCTGAAAACTTTTTCTTTCCATTTTCAAATCTCTATAGTAGCATGCTAGGTAAAAGGTACTTTTTGCGGGTTTAAACCCTGGCTGCGTTATACGAAATCCTTACTGAAATCCTTACTGAATCCGTACTTACAGTTTTCTGTGCTTAGCTCGTATGGGAAAGATTAAATGGTCAGGCTATCAGCTTACTAGTCCACATGTGTAACGCTTGCATAACTGTGTGGCCCAAGGTCAATAGAAATGGAGATGGGCGCTGCCTTATACACTGAGAGGTACTAAGTACGGTACGGATGTGATCGAAACCTTTTAGATTGTTTTTAACACTCATTTAAACGCTGACTCATTCACTCACTCACTCTCTACCTTAAGTACAGTTACAGTATGATTGTTGCCAATCACTGTAACTTGAATGCTACTCAACTATTTTCTTGCACTTTTTGTAATAGTATTGAATTCATCATCATAATCAAAATGGGGAATTTCAGGTCTAAATCATCTAACACCCAATACCAATAAGAATTATCAGATATCCAAGCAACTATGCCTGTCATGACTTTCATAGATTGCATAAATCACTATGTAATGGTACAAAGAGCACTTTTTTGTTATAAAAAACTTTTTGCCTGAGGTTTGTAGGTTGGTGGTGTATTTACATGTAGTATTACACGTGATGTTAGTCACAAATATGTTCAACAACATCCCATGGCATATGTATGTTACTTTCATCATGTTCATAGTTTTACAGAGTCTACAGTAACTGTGTTTATCAAACTTCTTTAGCATTACATTCTTAGGTGTGATGGTACCTCGCATTACATGCAGTTCCTAATACTTATAATTATAATGTTTATAAAGTCTATGAAAATAGTATCGGATTAAGGGATTCCAAGATATCTTGATCATAAAACTATAGTATGAACACAACATCGTTCTAAAATATTCTGTATCAGGTCTTAAAGTCTAAAGGTGTATCATATCACAATTATTACATAACAGAATTATGTCATAAATATGTCATGTCCAACATTTAGATCTTAACTGGCATATGTCACCTATTCAATGTCAGATTTGTTTCATTCATTTCATTCCAAAATTTCAAACAAAAACATGATAATTAAACATTTCAACCGTTTTGTCAAATTATTTGGGTTAAAATCATGAGAAAGCAGCAAATGCAAAGTAGACATTATGAATAACAGACCCCTTAAAAATGTTTGGTTATTAATGTTATAAAAATTCAGGAGGAAATGTCTTTCCTCACAGTTGTTAAAAAAAATACAACCGTGTAATACTGGTTTCATTTTTCAAAATAATATCGTGAAATTTTGTTAATTCGGCCTAATCATTAACGAACAATATCAAGTACTTATAAGTAAAACAAGCAATCCGTGTATTGTTTAGGTTTGACATATGCTAGAATGGTGATAGTTTTATTGCACAACAATTGTATAAGAAACGTTAAGAAACTTAAGAGTCTATTTCTTTTAGTTCATGATAATATCACATTCTGGTGTCAACAAACATTTCTTCAAATTCAAAACTCCTTGTCTTAAGAGAAAACAAGTCCAAGTCATTTCATTCATCTAGTATAAGTTAATATATATTTTCAAGGAGGGACATAATAAAAAATCTCTGCTTGAAAATGTCTTGATAAAAATCACTTCTACTTCTACTTCTTATTGAAAAATGTGTCCTTTTGTGTACAAACTGAAATAAAAATATTCAAATGATAAAGATTGCAAATCTACTTGAAAAACTGATAAGAAAAAAAATGTATATGATGTTTAACTAAACGCAGCTTTTCAGGTTTAAATCCACTGTAACTTGTGAAAAGTCTAACAATTAATTTCGTACCACCTCACAGACATGCCTACCTTCAACCTATATCCTATGAAAACTGAAATTGAAAACTGCAACCAGAATGTGATATAATACTCTTTCCAACTAAGCCCTCATAATTCTATTCTCTAGATATGTCACACTTCAAATCAGATAGCACAATCAAACTAAAGCACAATAGTTTTAGATCTGTCAAAGATAGTCACAAAGACAATGTATCTTTCTGAGTAAAACAAAAAGAAATGTAAACATAGTGTAGAAAACATATTCATTACAGTAGTTTATACAAGGGCTGGACAAAGATGTCTTGAAATGACACTTGAAACTTATTACCTGCAAGAGAATATCATCAACAAAGAAACACTAACATATTGAAATACTTGTCATCTCAATTACCTACAACAATATATGATTATATCGTAGTACATATATCCAAAGAATCAGCATGAGACATCTTTACCCAGCTCCATTCCCTAAGATAAAGTGTGACTTATCTTCTTCTTTTCTTTTAGCAAACTAGTTACCTCTATTGTCATTTCATTTCTTGATTTCAGTCTTTGACAATAGATGTTATGAAAAAAACACCTTTGTTTGTCTTGTTTCTTAAGCTTTGACAGTTTAATGATTAGATGTTAGATGTTAGGTGTTAGATGATTACAACCTTTTTGTTATGTACCTTGGTCAGCGCTTATTCCAGAATACATCATTACAGTATTAGTGCAGAGAAAGATAAAGTAGGAAGAGTTCAAAACCCAGCTTCAAGATTCGGTATGAACCAGTAACGACAGAGATACTAGATTTTACCAAAATTAACGCAAATCTACAACAGAAGTCACACGAAGACAAAAGAAAAAATTCAAGACTTTACATAATTCATAAAATAACTACTAGTAACAAAGCAGTGGTCGTATTAAGTGTTGTGTATGTAATACTGTATTAAGTGTTGTTGTGTATCTAACACTAGACAAATCAGAAGTAATAATTACAAATCGTCACCACACATTCTGCCTGCAGACACACACACACACACACACTCACACTCACACATAATTGTATGAGCTGGTAATTGTACATCATACCAGTGAATTTTTAATTAAATATACATGCACACATAAATAAAAAAAAACAGTCAGTAACGGTACCTTGCAATGATTTTTAGCAGTGAAGTAAATAGCTGTGAACAAGGATTAAGGCCCCCTTTTCACTAGACGGCGATCGCGCTGCTGTAACCTTCTCTTTCACACTGGGTATATCATACAAAATGTAAAGATGTGACCAAGAAGACAACAAAACACACAAAGTGTTAAAAAGATTCTTTTTTTTTCTATAGAATTCGCCAGTGAGCGATATGTCAAATTTGAGGTCACAGAGAGAGCACGGCGAGAGCGTCGTCCTATTGAAAGAGGGTATAAGGACCCTCAGATCTGCAGATCAAACAACTACGCCTTAGAGTTATTTGCAATGTAAGTGAAAAGACTACTCAGTGATTGATGGGGTCATATTTGACACCGCCAACGAAGAATCTAGAAGTCAGGACTAGGAGCTATCTGAGTACTTGTGGTGTAACAGTGAGTTCAAGTGCCACCAACTGACCAGTCCAACTGGTCCGGACCTTTTGGCCTAGCGCTGACGGCGTTGAGTTAGTATATAAGCTGGAGACCCCGGGTTCGAATCCCGGGAGCCATGGCACTGTTTCTACTCGTCCTTTGTGTTTTACGTCTGTACACGTTGTGCCGCAGGCGTCTGGCTTGCGATGACTCAGAGCCAATTTGCGAATGAAACATTGGGCAGTGACCGATGATGATTTTAATAGGATAGTAGGTCATGATACTATCAATCAAGAAATCAAGGCTAGGACAAACAGTGCATGTCACCGGCACACAGCACGAGGTTATATTATTCGATTCATGTCGAAAACGGAAACCAGTTTAATACGTCATGGCGTATAGTTTATAGTTTATATCGAATATTCTAAAGTTAGCCAAGTCTTTCCTTTGGAGAAGCTTATACTACTCGGCGCACAGCCTACGTCATCAAGATGGCGGCCAGTAAATTTGTAGAATGGTGGCATCGAAGATGTCAAGGTCAACAACTGCGCTCCCTAAAACGCGACTAAACCTTGACGAAATTACGATCATAATACTTGGCTCCAGATTCTGCTGAGATACTCTGACATAATAGGCTAGGTTAGGTTAGGGTGCGGTCACATAGGTCCTGCGATCGTTGTACGATTTTGATGCAAGGGATTTTCAAGCAGGTTGTGACAGAACCAACCACCGACATGGGTCCAAAACAGCATTTTGTGTACCAAGACAGTTGAACTTTGCAGGAGACGTACATGACTGTCCTCAAAAATGTCCGAAGTTAGCGGTATGACGATCGCACGACCTATATGTGACCGCGCCCTTATACCTCTGTCACATTTGGCAAAATCGATCGGACGACGATTTTGCGGCAATCGCCCGAGCCTCGCTCATAATGATAATTTTATTGTACAACAATTGTACAAGGTACAAAGTATGGCTTATACAGTAGAAGCCGCTTAATTGCACGGCTTATTTGCCAGTGAATTTCGTGCAATTAGCCGGCTGGTGCAATAATGCGAAGTTATCCAGCTGAACCGCACCAGTTTGGGATTTTGGGATTCCGTGCAGTTAACAGAAGTGTGCGTTAATCCGTTGTGCAATTAACTGGCTTCTACTGTACTAGTATGTGACAGGGACGGTTTTCAGGTGAAAAATACGCGCAACCCTCTGTCGATCTTAAATATGGCAGATCTTCCATCAATACGCCCGAAGGTCGCATACAATGTGACATACACATCACAATCCCTGACACTAGAAAAATAAATACAAGAAAGAAGAAATTGCGACTCGTTGTTCTGGTTTGTGTTATATAGCGTATGTTTAGGATTGGTCATATCCGGCCACCATGTCAAAACATCTTTGAAAATTTGGTACCAATAATTAAAGGGTGGGGCGGATGGGTTAAAGCCGGCGTCACAATTGAAGCAAACGCTGGACGAATTCATAGATCGGCTGGAGGTCACCAAATTTCAACTCACTATATCTTGACTAAATGTTCTGACTTAATTTGCAAAATGACTAACAAACCAGTTGTCGTATTTTGGGTTGTGTAATGTAATGCAGTGTTAAGTGCTGTGTATCTAATACTAGACAAGTCCTCCCAGTCGTCCCAGATGCTGCCTGTGTGTACACACACGCGCGTGTACACACAGACACACACACTCCGTGAACAAGATATACTGTGAACTTAAATTGAAGACATCGAATTTGTGTTAATATCCTTCAAAAAGTGTCACTTGTTGAAGAATCTTCTACTATCTGTGACTGATGAACCTCTTCAATAGAGCTAAGGAGATTTTTAATGAAATAGTGACTTAGTAGCAAAGAGCATGTACAAAAACGACAATGATGTGAACCATGTGTGTAAGAAGCACACATAGTCGAAACAAGCTGCCACTATACATTGATTGAAGGGTGGAGGGAGAGCGTTTTCTTTCTAAGTTAGACTATTTTCTTCTTATTAACATTGCAGTGTGCCCAACCGGGTTCCGCGAAATCGGTGACGACTTGTGTCTGAAGCCTCACACCCAGCCCCTTGATTATGATGCTGCAATTGCCAGATGCGCTGAACTGGCACCGGACGGTCGACTCTTCAACATCCGCAGCCAGGCTCATAACGAGATGCTGATCGGTTTTCTCCAACGCTTCCAAACGTAAGGGGAAATCTATTCTCCTAATGTAACAGTGGGAGTTCAATGACTGCTATACTGACCATGGTTTAGCGTCTGGGGTTGTGATCTGACGGCCTCGATTCGAATTCCGCGAGTCAGGATATTGTATCTGTCTGTTTCTACTCCTCCTTTCGTACACCAAATCCAAGCACTCTGCTTGTACTTACATGTACATGTCATGGCAGAGATTGAAATCCAGGAGAATTGGGAATTCTCCTTGGAAACATTGGAACTCATTTTTAAAACACTTAATGTGATGTAGATCACTCTGTTGTATTTCTCCTTTTCTCTATTCAGATTGCTCAATATACAGCCTCTGATGTACCTACATAGTAACATCGACTATCATAATTCCACCAGGTGCCATAATACCGCCACCTCAAAAAAACGTTAGTATAGAGGTCTTCCCAAGATTGTCTTGAACACCAAATGTTAGATATCCTAAATGTAATACAATTCAGATATCTAGGTGATGAAGACAATGTTGAGAAGGCCTCTATAACAACGTTTTTTGAGGTGGCGGTATAATGATACCTGGTGGAATTATGAGAATGTATGTTATAAACTATCTCTCATGAATGAAAGTGAGTGTTAAGATGTTGTGACATAGTGTGAGTCTTCATAATTTCTATCGTTGTTTACAGTCGTACTGGGAGAGGACGCGGTCTGTGGACTGGTCTGACGGATAAAGCCGCCGAGGGTACTTTCGAGTGGGAGGACGGCACGGCATTTGACCCAGAAGGCTACACCAACTGGGCTGAGGGTGTTCTTGAAGAACGTCAAGGCGGGTAAGAGAACACAAAAACTCCATTGCGCTAATTACTACTGTACAAAGGCTGGCATATAATCATTACAACATGGCGGACATTTCCCGTCATGCATTTCGCGTTACTAATGGTGAATGAACTTAGTAATTTGCGATAGCAAAACTTGTATTGGTTTCGCTTGGGTCCGTGGGCGCCGCCATTTTGTAGTGAATCACTAAATCCAGACAGAATGATTTGCTCCATCGAACACCGCACCATCGCACGTGTGGTGGGTTCTTCAACGTGCCTGGGGTGTGACTCTCCCCAAACACGGGACCTCCATTTAACTTTCTATCCTAGGGACGTCCCTAGGTTCTCATTTGCACCTGATCTAAGTAAAGTGAGGAAAGAGAATTCTAAATTTAGGTGATGAGTATTTTTGTTTGATATATTTCCTAGGCTACGTGATTGTGTCTTCATGAAAAAGGACGACGGCTGGCAGTGGAACATCCAAAAATGTGAGACCCGGCGGGAGAGAAACGCCTTCATATGTAAAGCACCCAAGGCTCCTGTGCCCTCCGAATGCTAAAGACATTTAAGAAGTTTGTCACAGCCTTGTATGTCAAAATGTCTGCAATCATCATCCGTAAATAACTTCATCAGGTTGGGAATTATTCGTATAGTAAGGTTCTTTAGGCACAACCAAGGAGAAGTTACTTCCAACGTTTCGTTGGATTATGGAGGCAGTCTGGATCAGAAAATCAGCTCACGTCATGAACAGAGACGAGGGGGGGATACAAGCTGAGCCACGTTTGGGACGGCATTCTTGCTGCTGCAGCGCCACCTACATCGGCTGTAAGTAGCAGCAAGAAGTAGTTTCCAGTCATTCTACCCTGATGACGGTGTCTGATAGACATCAAAACGTTGGAAGTAAGTACTCCTTGGTTGTGCCAAAGAACCTTACTATATGTCTGCAAGCATCAGATTTCTGTTGGATAAATGTAACATCACAATCATTAACAGTCATGCCTTCAAGTACCAGAGTTACCAACCTAGGATTGATGTGTTTAAAAAATCGTGCTTTCCCAGAACTATCGTAGAGTGTAATTTGTCATCACCAAGCACAGTAGGGGCATCTTCTCTGGATAGTTTGAAAGACCGCCTGCAGATAGATGTGCAAAAGTTAAGTGTGACGGGTCCTTCGGTGTAATATAACCAGCTGCTGCCGCGCCGCGTGCCTGCGAAGCTGGTGTGTTATGTCGAAGGGCGGTTGTAGCGGATAAATGGATACAGATACAGTCAAGAATAATAAATAACAATCTAACCAGCAAATGTACACCACACAGTTACAAGCGGTGATTGATATAAGCTGCACAACTTCTGAGGAACAATTTCATAGTATAATATCAATATCCACCACATTCCAAATCGTTGTTTTAAAACAGGATATTAAGTCGATCGACAGTGTTTTCCAATTGGAATAGAAGCCAAACTATAACAGTTCAAGTCTACCGACCGTCGAAGTTGTATCCTAAAATACACTGTTCTAAAAAACAACGGATATAGGTTACCCCGCGAATAAAGGAGAACCAGAGTTAATGTTGACATTGACCATACAGAGCAGGTTATGAAACAGTTTGACAAGGCTGATGACAAAAGAATCGCTGAAAACTTTTTCTTTCCATTTTCAAATCTCTATAGTAGCATGCTAGGTAAAAGGTACTGCTTTGTGGATTTAAACCCTGGCTGCGTTATACGAAATCCTTACTGAAATGGCTACAAACAGATTTCTGTGCTTAGCTCGTATGGGAAAGATTACATGGTCAGGCTATCAGCTTACTAGTCCACATGTGTAACGCTTGCATAACTGTGTGGCCCAAGGTCAATAGAAATGGAGATTGGCGCTGCCTTATACACTGAGAGGTACTATAAAGTATGGCAAGGATGTGATCAAAACCTTTTAGATTTTTTTAACACTATTATTTAAACGCTCACTCATTCACTCACTCACTCTCTACCTTAAGTACAGTTACAGTATGATTGTTGCCAATCACTGTAACTTGAATGCTACTCAACTATTTTCTTGCACTTTTTGTAATAGTATTGAATTCATCATCATAATCAAAATGGGGAATTTCAGGGCTAAATCATCTAACACCCAATACCAATAAGAATTATCAGATATCCAAGCAACTATGCCTGTCATGACTTTCATAGATTGCATAAATCACTATGTGATGGTACAAAGAGCACTTTTTTGTTATAAAAAACTTTTTGCCTGAGGTTTGTAGGTTGGTGGTGTATTTACATGTAGTATTACACGTGATGTTAGTCACAAATATGTTCAACAACATCCCATGGCATATGTATGTTACTTTCATCATGTTCATAGTTTTACAGAGTCTACAGTAAATGTGTTTATCAAACTTCTTTAGCATTACATTCTTAGGTGTGATGGTACCTCGCATTACATGCAGTTCCTAATACTTATAATTATAATGTTTATAAAGTCTATGAAAATAGTATCGGATTAAGGGATTCCAAGATATCTTGATCATAAAACTATAGTATGAACACAACATCGTTCTAAAATATTCTGTATCAGGTCTTAAAGTGTAAAGGTGTATCATATCACAATTATTACATAACAGAATTATGTCATAAATATGTCATGTCCAACATTTAGATCTTAACTGGCATATGTCACCTATTCAATGTCAGATTTGTTTAATTCATTTCATTCCAAAATTTCAAACAAAAACATGATAATTAAACATTTCAACCGTTTTGTCAAATTATTTGGGTTAAAATCATGAGAAAGCAGCAAATGCAAAGTAGACATTATGAATAACAGACCCCTTAAAAATGTTTGGTTATTAATGTTATAAAAATTCAGGAGGAAATGTCTTTCCTCGCAGTTGTTAAAAAAAATACAACCGTGTAATACTGGTTTCATTTTTCAAAATAATATCGTGAAATTTTGTTAATTCGGCCTAATCATTAACGAACAATATCAAGTACTTATAAGTAAAACAAGCAATCCGTGTATTGTTTAGGTTTGACATATGCTAGAATGGTGATAGTTTTATTGCACAACAATTGTATAAGAAACGTTAAGAAACTTAAGAATCTATTTCTTTTAGTTCATGATAATATCACATTCTGGTGTCAACAAACATTTCTTCAAATTCAAAACTCCTTGTCTTAAGAGAAAAAAGTCCAAGTCATTTCCTTCATCTAAGAAAAGTTTTTAAAAAATTAAAAATCTCTCCTTGAAAGTGTATTGATAAAAACTGAAAACTGTGAAAAATTTGTCCTTTAGTGTACAAACTAGAATGAAAATGTTCAAATGATGAACATTCTAAATCTACTTCAAACTTCGATAAAAAAAAGATGTGTATGGTGTTTTACTAACCACAACTTTTAAGGTTTAAATCCACTGTAACTTTTGGACATTCTGAATTTACAAAAAATCAACCTTTAACTTTAAAAATTTAAGGTAAACAATTAATTTTGTACCACCTCACAGACATGCCTACCTTCAACCTATATCCTATGAAAACTGAAATTGAAAACTGCAACCAGAATGTGATATAAAAATACTCTTTCCAACTAAGCCCTTATAATTCTATTCTCTAGATATGTCACACTTCAAATCAGATAGCACAATCAAACTAAAGCACAATAGTTTTAGATCTGTCAAAGATAGTCACAAAGACAATGTATCTTTCTGAGTAAAACAAAAAGAAATGTAAACATAGTGTATAAAACATATTCATTACAGTAGTTTATACAAGGGCTGGACAAAGATGGCTTGAAATGACACTTGAAACTTATTACCTGCAAGAGAATATCATCAACAAAGAAACAGTAACATATTGAAATACTTGTCATCTCAACTACCTACAACAATATATGATTATATCGTAGTACATATATCCAAAGCATCAGCATGAGACATCTTTACCCAGCTCCATTCCCTAAGATAAAGTGTGACTTATCTTCTTGTTTTCTTTTAGCAAACTAGTTACCTCTATTGTCATTTCATTTCTTGATTTCAGTCTTTGACAATAGATGTTATGAAAAAAACACCTTTGTTTGTCTTGTTTCTTAAGATTTGACAGTTGAATGTTGGATGATTACAACCTTTTTGTTATGTACCTTGATCAGGGATTATTCCAGAATACATCATTACAGTATTAGTGCAGAGGAAGATAAAGTAAAAACAGTTCAGATCCCAGCTTCAAGATTCGGTATGAACCAGTAACGACAGAGATACTAGATGTCACCAAAATTAACGCAAATCTGAAACAGAAGTCACACGAAGACAAAAGAAAAATCTCAAGACTTTACATAATTCATAAAATAAGTACTAGTAACAAAGCAGTGGTCGTGTTAAGTGTTGTGTATGTAATACTGTATTAAGTGTTGTGTATCTAATACTAGACAAATCAGAAGCAATAATTACAAATCGTCACCACACATTCTGCCTGCAGACACACACACACACACACTCACACACACACACATAATTGTATGAGCTGGTAATTGTACATCATACCAGTCAATCTTTAATTTAATCTACATGCACACATAAATTAAAAAAAACAGTCAGTAACGGTACCTTGCAATGATTTTTGGCAGTGAAGTAAATAGCTGTGAACAAGGATTAAGGCCCCCTTTTCACTAGACGGCGATCGCGCTGCTCTCTCACTGCGACCTACATAGGATACTAGTATGTGTAACCTTCGCTTTCACACTGGGTATATCATACAAAATGTAAAAGTGTGACCAAGAAGACAACAAAACAAAGAAAGTGTTAAAAAGATTCGTTTTTTTTTATACAATTCGTTGAGCGATATGTCAAATTTGAGGTCACACAGAGAGCACGGCGAGAGCGGCGTCCTATTGAAAGAGGGTATAAGGACCCTCAGATCTGCAGATCAGACAACTACGCCTTAGAGTTATTTGCAATGTAAATGAAAAGACTACTCAGCGAATGATGGGGTCCTATTTGACACCGCCAACGAAGAATCTAGAAGTCAGGACTAGGAGCTATCTGAGTACTTGTGGTGTAACACATGAGTACGAGTGCCACCAACCGACCATTGCAACAGATCCGGACCTTTTG
>NC_049988.1:4565469-4620584 GCF_000003815.2 Branchiostoma floridae | reverse complement strand
TTCCCCGGAGCCATGTCACGGTGTGTACTCTTCCAACCAGATAAGCGTCTGCAAGGGTGTGGGCCACGGGCATCTGGCTTGGGACGGCTCAGAGCCAGTTTCCGAACGTAACATTGGGCAGTGACCGCTGATGATCTTAATAGGATAGTCGGTCATGATACTATCAATCAAGAAATCAAGGCTAAAGGACGAGTAGAAACAGTGCCATGGCTCCCGGGATTCGAACCCGGGGTCTCCAGCTTATATACTAACTCAACGCCGTCAGCGCTAGGCCAAAAGGTCCGGACCGGGGCGCTTGAACTCACAACAAGTAACGTTACTCAGATAACTACTAGTCCTGACTTCTAGATTCTTCGTTGGCGGTGTCAAATATGACCTCTTTAGTTACTGAATTGTCTTTTCACTTGTTGTTGCAAATAACCCTAAGGCGTAGTTGTCTGCAGATCTGAGGGTCCTTATACTCCCTTTCAACTAGGACGGCGCTCTCGCCGTGCTCTCTCTGCGACCTCAAATTTGACATATCGCTCAACGAATTGAAAACTATAGAAAAGGAACGAATCTTTTTACACCATGTGTGTTGTTGTCTTCTCAGTCACACTTTTACGTTTTGTATGATATACCCAGTGTGAAAGTGAAGATTACACATATCCTATTTAGGTCGCAGTGAGAGCGCAGCGCGATCGCCGTCTAGTGGAAAGGGGGGCATAATCATTGTCCACATCTATTACTTTATGGTTGGCACCGTACGTCAAAAATCCTTGCAAGGTATCGTAAGTGACTGGGTTTTTACATATGTGTGCATGCATATTAGATTCAAAGTTCACTGGTATGATGTACAATTACTAGCAGTTTGTTTCGTAGAAATAAAAGTTCAGTGTACAACAATTGTGAAAACTTGATTATATTACAAAAGGCATGATTATTTTTTGACACGCTTTAAACCTATATAGTAACATATTCGAGATATAACGTTAGAGATTAAGAATATGTATCAGATATTGTTTGTTTCCTTCGGTAGCATGTTGTGTCAATCTGGATCGGAATTTTTCTCAATTTTGAGTGAATATGTGGGGCTCGGTTGTTGTGTACGTACGCCAACAGACGGTAAGTGTACGTGTTTGTGTGTGTTTAACCCTCAAACCACCGTATGGGGTCAAAACTGACCCCAGGCGAATATCGATGTGTGCCATTATGGCATTTCTTGTCGAAAACAAATTTTCTTTTAGGAGTTTGTTTGTATATATGTCCTATAACTTCTTATACGTTTTTACCGAGATTGGCTCATTGTTTATTAAGTTACCCTAGAAAGTTTATGCATGGTCCAGTGGGGTCAAAACTGACCCCAGCTTTTTTTTAAACAAACTTTTGCGACCCACACCTAAACTCCTTATCGTAGGATCACGAAATTTTCAGAGAATGATGTATATGTAAGCCAAAATTATTCTAACAACTTTTGTGCCATTATCATGTTAGTTGACGACATTATGACGTCATCTAGGTAATCTCGGCCGCCATCTTGGATTTTGCCTGATGACGTCAACAATTAGCATAAATTATGAATATTGAGTCATGAAATTTACGTTGAATTTCATAAGATGTAACAAACAACTGTTATTTGCTAAGAAAACCTTAAAACTTAAATGTTTAATACAAAATTAGAAAATTTTGTAATAAATATGTCTGTCAGAATTCCGTTGCAATGGCAACATAAAAAATGATGAACATACTTTGTTCACTGAAAATGTTTGCTTGTAACATTTTCTAAAACGTTACCAAGTTTCATGGCCCTAGTATAAGCCATTCAGGCGCTATACGGCACTGAAGTTGGTACAGGCATCAAAAACCTCCTTCCCGGTCTGAATAGTATTGGTGCAAAATGTGGTCCTCATGATCTTTTGCATAAATTATGATAATGAGTTAGAAATATTCTCACCTAATCATGTCAGACTGTCCCACATTGATTAATGAAACTATACATATATACAAATCACAAAAAGAGTCACACAAAAAACTGTATTTGTACAAAACGTTTTGGGGTCAGTTTTGACCCCATACGGTAATCTACGTCACAAAAAAGGTACGGTGGTTTGAGGGTTAATAATATCTTTGTGTGTGAGTCTCCTTGTGTGTGTGTATGTGTTTGTGTTTAATTTGTGTGTGTGTGTGTTTAATTTGTACTTCTATGTGTGTTTAATTTGTGTGTGTGTGTCTCTCTCTCTCTCTCTCTCTCTCTGTGTGTGTGTGTGTGTGTGTGCGCGTGTGTATTTATGCAGAATATGTGGGGACAACTTGTAATTTATAACTTCTGATTTGTCTAGTATTAGATACACAGCACTTAACACGATATTACATACTATTTTTTAGTCATTTTGTAAATTGAGTCTGAAAATTTTTCTTTTGTCTTTGTTTGACTTCTGTTGTATATTTGCGTTAATTTTGGTGACAACTAGTATCCCTGTCGTTACTGGTTCATACCGAATCTTGAAGCTGGGTTCCGAGCTCTTATTACCTTAAAGTTATCTTTCTCTGCACTAATACTGTAATAATGTATTATGGAATAAGCCCTGACATAACAAAAAGGTTGTAATTGTCTAACATTAAACTGTCAAAGCTTAAGAAACAAGACAAAGGTGTTTTTTTTTCATAACATCTATTGTCAAAGACTGAAATCAAGAAATGAAATGACAAAAGAGGTAACTAGTTTGCTAAAAGAAAACAAGAAGATAAGTCACATTTTATATTAGGAATGGAGCTGAGTAAAGATGTCTCATGTTGATGCTTTAGATGTATATACTGCGATATAATTTTATGTTGTTGTAGGTAGTTGAGATGACAAGTATTTCAATATGCCAAATATTGTTTCTTTGTTGATGATATTTCTCTTGCATATAATAAGTTCCAAATTTTCAAGCATCTTTTTAAGCCATCTTTGCCCAGCCCTTGTGTGAACTACTATAATGATTACGTTTTCTACACTGTGTTTAAATTTGTCATAGTTTTACCTTGAAAGATACATTGTTTTTGTGATTATCTTTGACAGATCTAAAACTATTGTGCTTTAGTTTGATTGTGCTATCTGATTTGAAGTGTGACATATCTAGAGAATAGAATTATAAGGGCTTAGTTGGAAAGAGTATTTTTATATCACATTCTGGTTGCAGATTTCAATTTCAGTTTTCATAGGATATATAGGTTGAAGGTAGGCATGTGTGTGAGGTGGTACAAAATTAATTGTTTACCTTAGATTTTTAAAGTTAAACGTTGATTTTTTTGTAAATTCAGAATGTCCAAAAGTTACAGTGGATTTAAACCATAAAAGTTGCGGTTAGTAAAACACCATACACATCTTTTTCTTATCGAAGTTTGAAGTAGATTTAGAATACTTATGATTTGAATTGAACATTTTTATTCCAGTTTGTACACTAAAGGACAAATTTTTCACAGTTTCCAGTTTTTATCAAGAAACTTTCAAGGAGAGATTTTTAATTTCTTATCTCTCCTTGAAAATGTTTATTTAGCTTTTCTTAGATGAAGGAAATGACCTTGACTTTTTCTCTCTTCAGGAAAGGAGTTTGGGATTTGAAGAAAATGTTTGATTGGCACCAGAATGTGATATTATCATGAACTAAAAGAAATAGATTCTTAAGTTTCTTAACGTTCCTTATACAATTGTTGTGCAATAAAGTTATTACCATTCTAGCATATGTCAAACCTAAACAATACTCGAATTGCTTGTTGTAGTTATTAATACTTGGTATTGTTGGTTCATGATTAGGCCAAATTAACAGAATTTCACGGTATTTAAAAAGAATGAAATTAAAGATTACATGGATGCATTTTATAACACCCATGAGGAAAGGAATTTTCCCATGAATTCTTATAACATTAGTAACAAAACTTTTTTAAGGGGGTCCGTTTCTTATAACGTCTACTTTGCATTTGCTGCTTTCCAATGATTTAAAGCCAAATAATTTGACAAAACGGTTGAATGTTTAGTTATCATGTTTTTGTTTTGAAATTTGGAACAAAATGAATTAATCAAATCTGACATTGAATAGGTGACATATGCCATTTATGATCTAAATGTTGGACATGATATATTTATGACATATATTATGTTACGTGATAATTGTGATATGATACACCTTTACACTTTAAGACCTGATACAGAATATTCTAAAACGATGTTGTGTTTAAACTATAGTTTTATGATCAAGATATCTTGGAATCCCTTAATCCGATACTATATTCGTAGACTTCATGAACATTATAATTATAAGCATTATAATTATAATGATAAGTACTATAAGCCATTTAGTGTTCCTTAAGCAAGATTACTTGCAATTAATACTATATGTTACGAACTGCTTGTAATGCATTATGTACTATCACACCTAAGAATGTAATGCTAAAGAAGTTTTATAGAAACAGTTGCTGTAGACTCTGTAAAACTATGAACATGATAAAAGTTACATATATATGCCATGGGATGTTTTTGAACATATTTGTGACTAGCATCATGTGAAGTACTACATGTAAATACACCATCAACCTACAAACCTCATGCAAAAAAAAAATGTTTCTGTAAGAAAAAAAGTGCTATTTGTACCATCATGGTTACATGACCTTGAAAATGTCAATCTGATAGTGAAATAAAGGTTAAAAAGATTTATATGGAATCTATGAAAGTCATAACATACATAGTTGCTTGGACATTTGATAATTCCTATTGTTATTGGGTTTTAGATGATGGTTTAACCTTGAAATTTCCCATTTTGATTATGATTATGAATTCAATACTATAACAACAAATGGTAAAAAGCGTTGAGCAGCATTTAGGTTGCAGTGATTGTCAACAAGCATACTGTAAGTGTGTGTAAGGTAGAGAGCGAGTGAGTGAATGAGTGAGCATTTAAATGATTGTGTTGAAAACGGAATTCAGTCTAAAAGCTTTGAATCAAGCCCTTACCATACTTAGCACCTCTCAGTGTATAAGGCAACACCCATCTCTATTTCATTGACCTTGGGCCACACAATTATGCAAGCGGACATTTGGACTAGTCAGCTGATAACCATTTAATCTTTCCCATACGACCTAAGCACAGAAAACTGTAAGTACGGATTCAGTAAGGATTTCAGTAAGGATTTCGTATCATGCAGCCAGGGTTTAAATCCACAAAGCAGTACCTTTTACCTAGCATGCTACTATAGAGATTTGAAAATGAAAAAAAAAGAAGTTGTCAGCGATTCTTTTGTCATCAGCCTTGTCAAACTGTTTCATAGCCTGCTCTGCATGGTCAATGTCAACATTAATTCACCTTTATTCGCGGGGTAACCTATTTCCGTTGTTTTTGAAAACAGCGTATTTGAGGATACCACGTCGATGGTCGGTAGTCTTAAATTGCCATATTTGGGGTTCTATTCCAATTTGAAACCACCGTCGATCGACTAAATATCCTGTTTTTAAAAACAACGATTTGAAATGTGGTGGATATTGATATTATACTATGAAATTTTGACTGTATCTGTATCCATATAGCCGGTATAACCGCCCTTCAGCGTAACATACCAGCTTTGCAGGCACGCGGCGCGGCAGCAGCTGGTTATATTACACTGAACGACCCGTCATACCTAACTTTTGCACATCTATCTGCAGGCGTTCTTTAAAACTAACCAGAGAAGATGCCCCTACTGTGCTTGGTGATAACAAATTCCACTCTACGATAGTTCTGGGAAAGCACGATTTTTTAAACGCATCAATCCTAGTTTGGTAACTCTGGTACGTACTTGAAGGCATGGCTGTTATGATTATGAAGTTACATTGACCCAACAGAACACGGATGGACAGTTTGACATACAAGGCTGTAATAAACTTCTGAGATGTCTTTAGCAGTCGGAGGCTACAGGAGCCTTGGGTGCTGTGCATATGAAGGCATTCCTCTCCCGCCGGGTCTCACATTTTTGGATGTTCCACTGCCAGCCGTCTTCCTTGTTCATGAAGACACAATCACGTTCCCTAGGAAATACATCAAACAAAAATACTCATTACCTAGATATAGAATGACTCAGATCAGGTGCAAATGAGAACCTAGGGACGTCCCTCGGATAGTAAGTTAAATGGAGGTCCCGTGTTTGGGAAGAGCCACACCTCAGACACGTTAAAGAACCCACCACACGTGCGATGGTGCGGTGTGCAATTCTATCTGGAGTTAGTGATTCACTACAAAATGGCGGTACCCATGGATCCAAACGGAACCAATACAAGTTTTGCTATCGAAAATTACTAATTAAAGTTCATTCACCATTAGCAACGCGAAGTGCATGACAGGGAACGTCCGCCATGTTGTGATGATTGTATGCTAGAGTAAGTATGCTTTTGGCACAGTACTTAGTAATATATCGAAAGGACTTGTTTCTAATAGTGCAATGGAGTTTTTGTGTTCTCTTACCCGCCTTGACGTTCTTCAAGAGCACCCTCAGCCCAGTTGGTGTAGCCTTCTGTGTCAAATGGCGTCTCGTCCTCCCATTTGAATGTCCCTTCGGTGCCTACGTCCGTCAGACCAATCCAAAAACCGCGTCCTCTCCCAGTACGACTGTAAACAAAGATAGAAATTATGAAGACACATATTACGTCACAACATCTTAACACTCATTTTCATTCATGAGAGATCGTGTATACTATGTAGGTACATCAGAGGTTGTATATTAAGCAATCTGAATATAGAAAATGAGAAATATATACATCACATTGAGTGTTTTAAAAATGAGTTCCAATGTGGATTTTAATCTCTACTGTGACATGTGCATGACAAACACAAGCAGAGGGCTTAGATTTGGTGTAAGAAAGGAGGAGTAGAAACAGAGAAAAACAATATCCTGACTCCCGTGATCCGCGCCGAATCTGGGCCGTTCAGGTCACAACCCCAGACGCTAAACCACTACGCTAAAAGGCTGACAGTCCATTTATGGGGCAGAAATAGTGTATTCTATTCGAAAATGTATATATTGTATTTTTGACACTATTTCTGCCCCATACCATTTGGCATGGTTAGTTTAGTAGTTATTGAATCCCACTGTTACATGAGGAGAATAGATTTCCCCTTACGTTTGGAAGCGTTGGAGAAACCCGATCAGCATCTCGTTATGAGCCTGGCTGCGGATGTTGAAGAGTCGACCGTCCGGTGCCAGTTCAGCGCATTTGGCAATTGCCTCATTATAATCAAGGGGCTGCACATGAAACTTCAGACACAAGTCGTCACCGAACTCGCGGAACCCGGCTGGGCACACTGCAATTAGAAGAAAATAATCCAACTTAGAAAGAAAGCGCCCTTCAATCAATGTATAGTGGTAGCTTGTTCTGACTATGTGTGCTTTTTACACACCATGGTTATATGCACATCATTGTCGTTTTTGTACAATCATGCTCTTTGCTACTAAGTCACTATTTCATTGAAAATCTACTTAGTTCTATTGAAGAGGTTCATCAGTCACAGTTAGTAGAATATTCCTCAACAAGCTGACACTTTTTGAAAGACATTAACACAAATTCGATGTCTTCAAATCCGCAGTGCATTTTGTTCACGAGCTAATCTCGCAAGAGCACGAGACTAGGTCCGGGAGCACGAGACTAAGATCAGAGGTTAAGACTAAGGTTTATATCGTAAGTCTCGGACCTAGTCTCGTGCTCTCGCGAGACTAGGTCCGAGACTCTGTGAATAAGATGTACTGTGAAGACATCGAAAATTTGGAGCTACGTGTTTTTTCCTGTCAGAAACTTGTCACTGATTGAAGAATGTTTTCTACTTTGTTCCATTCTACAGGTTTTAGTTCTGTTTATTCTCAAGCTAATGAGGCAAACCTTCATCTCCTACCTTATGTTTTGATTATGGCTAGATTTTGGTCCGTTCGGTGATTTCAGTTGTTCAGTGGTTGCACAACTCCAACCATGCCCCTTGTCAATACCTTGGCTAAGTTTCTTTCAAGTAAAAGATCTTATAACAATGGATCTTATTGGAGTTCCTCTATGCACAGAGTTCCCTATTACCTACTCTCCCCCTTCCCCATCTTACCCACCATACACCGTACAGTGATACCATACCTAACGCTGGACCGTCCCCGGTCAGAGCCAGATCAGTCCTCTGTACCCAACGTCCGGGAGGTCCAGGCACAGCCGGATCGGTCCATGTTGGCAGGTTGTACAGATCGGTGGTCCTCGAAGACGGATGCAGCGAATAGTGGATTCCATCCCCTCCGTTGATCCCAACCTTCAAGCAGACAGGAGACATGTCAACATGTGGAGACCATTTTTCTACCTCGGTCTCTTCATTTTGGAAGGTATGAGGCTTTCGGATACCTAGAGGCTTGCATACATGCTTGCATACGAACAAAATCAAGCTGCACTGGGAACCGTTTGAAACAATGTACTCTGCAGAAGAACAAAACATGTGGACACCATTTTTCTACCCCAGTCTCTTCATTTTTGGAAGCTTTCAGATACCTAGAGGCTTTCATGCAGATAACGTGTACCGAACTTCTAGTCAATGTTGTTTCCCTACCTGCGCTGGGTTCGGCCCTGTACCGAACTTCTAATCACTGTTGTTTCGCTACCTACGCTGGGTTCGGCCCTGTACTGAACTTCTAGTCAATGTTGTTTCCCTACCTGCGCTGGGTTCGGCCCAGTACCGAACTTCTAGTCAATGATGTTTCCCTACCTGCGCTGGGTTCGGCCCAGTACCGAACTTCTAGTCAATGTTGTTTCCCTACCTGCGCTGGGTTCGGCCCTGTACCAGTTGTCCCATCTCCACCGTTGGTGCTCCCTTGTAGGAACTGGATCTGGTCGTAGTTAAACAGGGTGAAGGACTTACAGCCATCCGAAATCAGCACCAGTTGGAACGTGTTCCGCTAGAGGAAAAGCAAACAAAACAAACATTATGATATAGCAAGGCGATGTCGACCAATCAGAAGGCCGCATTTCATGTTATTAGGGCGCGTTATTCACGTGCATTATATTGCCAAATACTAGTAGCCTACTTAATGACTTGTTGGACAATACCATTATGCAGGCCGGGAGTAACACGTGTAACAACATTTGTAACACATTTCTTCCTTGAAGAAGATGTTTACCGTCTTGACATAACCTTAGTAACTAATCTGCGAGAAACACATTATCAAATATATACGGCATCAATACAAGCGGAACTTATAGCGGAAGAACAGAAAATAAAATTCGTGCCATCCCCATTGTAAGTGGAATCGCCCAGATGTTTGGAACGATGGGTATAATACCAAAATGGCGCGCGGTATTGAAGACGAACAAACATAGAAATAGATCTCAAACAGTGGCGATACGGCTACACAGGTAAGTAGTTTCGGAAACAATGGGCGCCGTGTGAGGAAGAACAAAAACTTCGTCTCGTCTATGCGTTGGTACACCCGATCCCTCGATCTCGGAAGTTAAGCAACGCGCGGTCCGGACAGTTCTTGGATGGGAGTCCCCCAACCAAGGACGTCCGGATTGCTGTAGCCTCACGAAGCTTTCCACGAAATCGTCTTCCGGGAGGGACGTAAAACGGGGGTCCCGTGCTCGAGGAGGTGCCTCGACCACGTTAAACAGCCTCATAACCCACACTTTGGGTACCTACTGGCTGCAAAATACACCCGATATTATTATTATATAACGTAATGTGCCGTCCGTAGCGCGGAGTCAAGTCGTCACGGCTATATATATGACAATGTTCATATGATAATAACGTGGCCTCGGTCGTTTATTTGGTGGTTATAGGACCCCCCTACCCCATGAATTATGGCACCATATACACCGAAGGAATGCGGGTCATTAACCTTTAACTATTCACCTTCCTACGTGGCTGTGCAGAGGTAAGGTGTTTTAGCATATCTTATATATGAGTCCCATTTGCATGCAATGAATCGGCAACAAAGACTTTTTATGGACTCACAAGATTAAGACCAGCTCCGCCTGCTCCAAAGATTGAAACTTCATGCCAGGTAGCGATGTAGACCCAGGTCGCCTCGAAGCTTCCATGGTCGGCGGGTAAGGCTGTCTGGATGTCCGTGGTTGCTCTGGCCAATATGGCGGCATCGGTTGTTTCCCGACGGTAGATGTAACCAGAGCGACCTCCATTGCTGGTCTTGATGTCGGTGAAGTACACGGCGAGGACCCTGTTGTTAGTCACGGGGAAGGCGGTTGGTGTGAACCCCGTTACCGCGCCCCCGAAGGAGATGTCACCATTGGTATTCACCTGGGGAAAACAAAGGCAGCAGGGCTCGAAATGCTTTTTTCTGCATACCTGCACTGTAATTTTCAATGTTACCTGCACTTAATACATTTTACCTGCACAACTCTGAATTTAGGAAGTATGGATCATACTATAATTGTTGAGGAACCATTGCTATTTTTTCTTAATATGTGGTAGGAGTCTATGCAGCTAATAACAATCCATGCCACATACACCTACATCATAGGGCATTTTTGTATTGAAAAAAAAAAACAGTATATGCATGTACCAGTACAGGTTAGGTGCAGGTAGACACCAGACATACCTGCACAGCTCTAATTCTACCTGCACTAAACCTACATTTGGAGGTAATATTTTTCCCTTTAAGGGAACAAAATCTTAACTCTCCATCTGTACATTTCTATTTTAAAGGTATCTGGATATAATTGTGGAACTGTTTAGTGAATCAAATATGTCTGCAATTTGTAACATCTAATTTGTTACAAACTCCAACAAACAGTCGATTGTATCAATCCATCATTACCTGTGCTTTAAGCATGTTGCTCTATCTAGAAGGGTATGAATGGACTTACAAAGAGTTCATTGTAGGTATTTCCAAAAAATGGAAATGCGGTGGTCAAACTCACTGCCCCCGATGTGCCGTCGTCACCGGGTGGGTCCAGAATGTCCGTAGTATTCGGTCCGTAGGGGTAGAAGGCTGCATTGGTCACTGGGGTTATCTGAAAGGCAATTGAGACCGATCACTTTTTTTTGCCGGTGCGTAGCTTTGAAGCGAGAGAAGCCGTTAACGTTCGTTCAACCCTTCAATGGTCGCATGCATGGACCGGTCGATTTAACCAAATCCTTCTAATAGCCCTTCTATACGCCTGAATACCTAATCAAGTCAAAGTGGCAGAGAGGGTTCGAACCCCACTTGTTACAATTTTTTTTCTTTGTTAGACAAATCTCATGTAATGTTTTTTTTAATAGAAGACAGACCAATTCAGTAATTCGATGTTTAAAAACTCTTTTTTTTCATGTGATTTTGTTTAACATCCAGGCTTTTTCCAAAATACGCACCGGGCAGCTTTTTTCAGGAGCTTTCTTGTTTATAATCATCTCTGAGAACTTGCCATTTGGCGTCAAATAACTAGAAATGGTCCGATGATTTCATTTGTGACTGGGTTTGAAATACACATACTTAACAATTTGCACGTAATTTTCGAGATTTGCACGTAAAAAATATTCTGAACTTGCAATCTTGCATGTTGAAAATACCTGGCCTGTAGTAAGAAAATACATGCTGATTATGTGGATATCTTTCCAAAATTTTAAATTCTGTCTATATTTTTATGCGCCGACTTCTGTCCGTCAAAAGTGACAGAATGGACAAAATTCTTATCTGTCCTGAGCAGCATGGTTTTGAAAACGTTCAGACATTTCTATTTGAGGTAGCATCCACTGTCTTTCGTCAGTATTGCTGAGGAGATCTTGTTGAACAGCAGGTTTTATAACTTACCTATGGAACTATAAAAAATTCTTTCGTGCCTACCCTGGGAGCCAGACAGGACCGGGTAGCCAGCGAGGGAGCTAGCCAATTTTGTTCGGGGAGCCAAGGCAGCCAGCTCGCCGACCTCACATTAGCGATCCGGGGGAGTTTAAGCCCGAAGGGCAGGTGGACCTAATCGGGCTCAAACTCTCCGGGGCGCTAATAGGAGCTCGGTGGGCCTGACTGTCTTTGGCCACCGAATAAACTGTCCTAGCTGCCCGATCTCGGATGGCCCCCAGGGTATTTCGTACCAGATTTTACGTTCAAAATTTGAAGCATTTTTATTTTTTTAGAAAAGATAATCTGGATAAATACCCACTCACAGGAGTATCTTATAGGCCTTGTCAAACTATTGCAACTTTCTCGTACTGTCTTTTACAATACAGTCATACTTGAATCCACCCCGTAAAATTACCCGGAGAGCGATAATATACATCGGCGGGGGAGGAAACTACCAGTACCGAAGTGATCCCCGATGGCTAACGATAGGCTGTTCAAGAAGAGTAGCAACATTGTGTAGCATATGCTTTCCTCGGGCAGTGTTCACATTGGTCAGCAATTGTCATCTGTTAAAACGGCTACTTGTCAAATCATATTTCAATTAATTCAAGTACGATTATCAATCATAAGTCCTTCAGACAGCTGAACAAAGGGGGTACTGGCGGTACGAAAATCACGCATGGTCTTACCCTGCTCAACTGGAAATTCAAAAGTTTACCTATGACGCATGTAGGACCAGACAAAGGCACATGTAATTACTGTTCAGCTAAGGGCACAACTCGCCGTACCGTGTGGCGTACGTGCAAATATGTGCTGTTTACGTGCCAAAAACGTGGGCAATTTTTTGGGATCCGTAAGTGGTAAGTACCGCCTCCGTACGAACTCGTAGAGAATCTGACGAATTTTGGAGTACGTAGACACGCCGTAGAACTTTATATTTACGTGCAGGCAAAACGTGCAGCCATCGGGCTGTGGATTCGAACGTGCACGTGCGTGCCAGTACGGGCGACACGCCTACAATGTACAGCCTGAACGCTTTCAGCAAGGACACCAAGGAAAGGCCAAGGAAACCAGAGGCATTCACCTTTCTTCCACCCGTGACCGGCCACTCGAATCTGCCGGGTGGAAGAAATGTCAAACTACGTAGACAATTTTCCCCTTGGAGCATAATTATGAACAGTGGTCGCACGAGAAAATTAGCTCATTATTATTACATAACGAATACCTTTGGAGTCGTCCTATACGGCCTAAGGGGTAAGTTTCACTAGACTCAAACTTTGCTGTCTAAATAAAAAAAAATGAATTTTCTGTTGAAGATTTTTTCTCTCACTGAATTTGTCTAACAAAGCTGTCAGGGAATCCAATAACTACAGACAGCGCCCTGTTTTTTTAATAGTTCAAACCTCATATCAAATTAATAACAGTCCATATAGCTTCTTGCGTACAGTCATACTGCAGTTAGAATAGTTAAAATAAACTTAGAATACACGTTGAATGCCGTTCTCCACTTCAAACGCACCTCGAAAGTTTCAGCATGTCAAAAACTTTCAGGCCAGCCAAAAGAACGGGCACAAATATCTGGAATGCAGTGAGAATTTCTAGAATACACTACGAATTCCCAGCAATAGAAAAGAAGTTTCCGTCTGACGGCATTCCGGCTTATTCTTGCTCTCGTGTGAAGGGGCCGTGTCGCCCATATATTTACTTGAGCGCCAGAATAAAAGTAGGCGTAAAACGGGAAGTGGCCGGCAAATATCGCCTTCTTGCGAGATATTTGTAGATTATTTCCTGGTCTGATACATGTCACCTTTCTCTTTGTGTTTCTCTTATATAAATTCAAACAAAACGGCAAAGTTAATCACGCTGGTATCCTTAAACATGTAAATCCCCATTGTAAGAGGTGTGTTGCCGTGTCGCCAATTTGAGCGCCAGAATAAAAGTGAGCGTAAAACTCGAAGTAGCCGATAAAATATCTCTTTCTTGCGAGATATATGTACATTATTTCCTAGTCTGTCATACACATCACCTTTCCCTTGTTGTTTCTCTAATAAATTCTAACAAAACAGCAAAGTTAATCACGCTGACCCCCCCCCCCCCCATGTAAGAGGTGTGTTGCCGTGTCGCCAATTTGAGCGCCAGAATAAAAGTAGGCGTAAAACGGGAAGTAGCCGGCAAATATCTCTTTCTTGCGAGATGTTTGTAGATTATTTACTGGTCTGATACATACCACCTTTCTCTTTGTGTTTCTCTAATAAATTCAAACAAAACGGCAAAGTTGGTCACTTTGGGGTCCTTAACCATGTAACCATTGGCAAAATCTGTGTTCTGCGTTCCTTTTGTCCATTTACTCGAGCACAAGAATAGAAGTAGGCGTAAAACTCGAACTAGCCGGCAAATATTTCTTTAATTTAAGATAGTTTGTAGATTCCACCTTGGTCTGATACATGTCACCTTTTTTTGTGTGTTTCTAGCATAAATTCGATCAAAATGCCCAAGTTGGTCCCTTTGGGGGTCCTTAACTATGTAAATTCCAAGTGGCAAAAATTATGCATTTCTTTTGCACAAAGGATTACGTCTTTTCGAACTTGATACTTTTAATTTCCAGTAACAGGTTGTTAAAGAAGTAGTGGGAAGTGGTGGAGTTAACAAGGACAAAGGGAAGACAAAACGTAAACCTACTTGAGCCGAAGCCACCGCCAGGGAAGCCAGCAGACACGCGGTCAGAAGAAACTGTCGCATCTTGTCTATTCGCTGTTCTGAAGTTGAATGTGACTTCAGTGAACAGACGACCCCAGAAACGTTTTTGGCACGTATCATTCCGGGAAAATAACCAAGGGGTGTCTTTGAGGAAAGCGTACTCGGATATTCACAAAAGACCAACGTTAATCTGTATTTTATGATTTATCAGTATGACAAATAGTCGCTAATGACTAAAGAATGACAATAAATTGACTTATGGCGTATTACAAGTACTTCATATTTATAAAAATAGGCAGATCGCCCCTATTTTTTATTCGTTTACATGACCTTTTCATAATTTTATGCATAAGTCATCACTGCATTTGAACGCTGTTGTTTGTTTGCTACGTAACTTGTTTTTCTGCTTAGCCGTGGGCCCTCTTTCCACTTGACGGCGCTCTCGTCGCTCTCTCGCTGCGATGGAAAATTGGCCAGAGCGAAGTGAGAGCGCTGAGACGCCAGAAAATCCGCTGTTGTGGAATTTTTACGCCCCCCCCCCCCCCAGCGCGCTCTCAGCGCGACAAAAACTCAGATGTCAGTATCTTTATATGAAGTACCAAAGATTCGAAATATTACTAAACAAAATTTAGAGGTAAAGAACGAATTTTTTGACGTTTTGTATATTTTGTTGTCTTTGAAGTTAAACTTTTACTGGTGATCTAAATGACGAGCAACGAGTCACAGTGTGTGTGTGTGTGTGTGTGTGTGTGTTGATGTGAACAACCAGTAGGACGTTATTGTGCCCTGGGATGAAAACTATGCACACCCCACTAGGTCCGTCCGCAAAACCTGGAGCGCCTCTTCGTCTGATAAGAGAACTTATGTGCCAACTAGATATCAATAGTGCTGTGACAAACATACAATCCAGCAAATAACTCTACACGTATGCCACCTAATAACAAGAGGTTCGAATGTAAAAACAAGACTGACATTTCGTAACAATTATCGCAAGATAATGGTCCTCGTGAATCATCTAGACTCTGAGTGGCTAATTATTCTGTCAGATCCAAATACCAGTACAGTCGGTGCTGCTTTTGCAGTTTTTGCCTTCAAATGCCAAGTAGCCGGCAGGTAGGGGAATCATTTGAAGTAGCAATTTTATGTCAATTATGATTAACTAGTTTTTGACTCGAGACTATACGCGCACCTTAGATTATCTCGACCAACTTAACTTTTCTGGCCCGATAAGTTCTGTTACTGTTTCTACTTGTAAATTTGTGTTTTACGTCTGTACATGTTGCGCCGCGGGCTTCTGGCTTGCAATGACTCAGAGCCAATTTGCGAATGAAGAATGGCACTGTGATGAACTATGATACTCGTAGCAAGCACTATCAATCACGAAATCAAGGCTAGGACCAACAGTACATATCACCACACAGCACGAAGTTACAAAAAAGTCTTCATGTCGAAAACAGAGACCAGATTTATAAGTAATGGAATATCGTTTGCAAACTTTGGTCTGAATGCGAGTATCTTATAGATAAAAGCTCCTTGCTTATAGTTGGTCTTTCCTTTGGAGAAGCTTATACACGGCGCACAACCTAGGAGTGACGTCATCAAGATGGCGGCCAGTAAAGTTGTAGAATGATGGCATCAAAGATGTCAAAGTCGACAGCTACGCTCCCTAAAAAGTTTTTCCCATCCGAAACTCTCTATCACGGCAAACTCCCTTTCACAGCAAACTCCCTTCCTCGGCAAACTCCCTTTACGGCACAAGAGAACCCAGCCAACGTTGAAAATCGCGGACTAACGCCTCCACCCACCCCCCACCCTCCAAGCCCCGTTCCGAAGACTGCAACGGGGTCTAATCCACTGACATTTTGTAACAATCATCGCAAGATAATGGTCCTCGTGAATCATCTAGACTGTGAGTGGCTAATTATTCTGTCAGAACCAAATATCAGTACCTATCATTCGGCTAACGCTTTGCAGACACAAGTCGGTGCTGCTTTTGTAGTTTGTGTCTTCAAATGTCAAGTAGCCGGCAGGTAGGACAATCATTTGAAGTAGCTTACCCCAAAGACCTAGTTGTGCCTCGGGACTATACGAGCACTTTAAATCATGTCGACCAACTTAACTCTTCTGGCCCGATGAAGTGACATGAAGCACGTCTTCACTCTGAGATCATCGGATTTGTTACGACTTGTGGGGGGGTTCTGTGAGGAAACGGCAAATTGTTTGGCCCATAGCACAGTAGTCATGGGTTCAAGTTTGTTGATATGGCAAACAGACAATCCAGCAAATAACTCTCAACGTATGCCACCTATGTCTAACAAGAGGGCTTTTTTTCTATTTTGCTTTTGGACAGACGAGGACAATGTGGCACTGCACTCAAGTTTTAGTAACTTATATTAACAGTGCCACATACACGGTACAGACAGAAGGTACCCATTTTTACACCTGGGTGAAGCAAGGACGTAACGTCCTTGCACAGTCTAGATGACTCACGAGGACTATTATCTTGCGATGATCACGGTTAGAAAATGTCAGTCTTGGATTTTCACATTCGAACCTCTTGGCGTCGGGCGTGGCGTAACTGGTAGAGCGTTCGGCTCGGAACCTAGAGGTTCTGAGTTCGATCCCCGCCGTGCCCCGCCCCGACTCTGTGCCCTTGGGAAAAGCACTTTACACGACCTTCCTCACTTCACCCAAGGACGTTACATCAACTGATGTAACGTCCTTGGACAGGTGAATGACATGTACTGATATTTTGCTCTGACAGTCCAAGGACGTTACATCAACTGATGTAACGTCCTTAGACTGTGAGTGGCTAATTATTCTGTCAGAGCAAAATATCAGTACATGTCATTCACCTGACGCTTTGCAGACACAAGTCGGCACCGATCTTATCTTTAAACGACTTTCCTATCTAAAGGTGCGCTCCCACCGCACTTGTGTCAAGCTTGCGTCACTGCGGGGTTCGAAAGATACGAATTTCACAGATAAAGAACAAATTTTCTTTCTTTTTCTGTATTTTGTCGTCTTCTAAGTCGTACTCTTACGTATTACGCAATATCTAGATGATAAAAATCGGAGAAAATAACAAAACAGTGACGCAGTGAACGAACCCCGCAGTGACGCAAGCTTGACACAAGTGCGGTTTGAGTGCAGGGTACATACATCATATGACCCCTGTCCTGATGGGGAGTTCCGACAACGATTTACGCTGAATTTAAAAGAACCCCCTACGTATTACGCTAAATCAAGGAAGGCAATTACGCTAAATTTGGTCGCCTCGCTACGAATTACGTAGATAAGATGGTTTTCCCTACGAATTACGGGAAATAAAATTGGCTGCCTACGCCTTACGTAAAAGAGCATGCAGACCCTCTGATAGGGCCGACTATCACCCGGCTGGACCGAATCGCAAGGGTCTGCATGGAGGCTGCCGGTGACCTCAATACGACAATTGAACTGTATTGTTATGAACCCCTACTCTTTTCGATATTGTGATGGGCTCTTTAACGTGCTCAAAGTGTTGCTCTCTTCAAACACTGGACCTCCATTTAACGTCCTATCCGAGGGACGACCCCTAACCGTAGCTAGGTACTCATTTTCAAGTGAGGAAAGTCATGTAATGTGCTTTTTCCAAGGACACAAGATTGGTGGCAAATGAACGGATTCGAACCCAAAACCTCTGGATTATGTATCGAACACCCTACCTATTGTTCCACAGGACCACATGTACGCAAGTCACTATAAGATCCTATAATAACAATGTTGGGTTGGGGTCGGAGGTCGGGGTTTAGGCCCCCTTTCCACTAGACAGCATTCACACTGCGCTCTCACTGCGACCTAAATAGGATATGTGTATCATTCGCTTTCACACTGGGTATAGCATACAAAACGTAAAAGTGTGACTGAGAAGACAACAAAACACACAGAGTGTTAAAAGATTCGTTTCTTTTCTATAGAATTCGTTGAGCGATCTGTCAAATTTTAGGTCGCAGAGAGAGCGCGGCGAGAGCACCGTCCTACTGGAACGGGAGTATAACGTCCAGATGTAAACCTTTTTCCGGAATTGGAAAAAAATTCTGTTCACCTCACCAGATACAAACACAGAAAGATCACCCAGGTTGTCTGAAAGGAGGACTTACGTCCACTAGGTACAAACGGTCTTCAAAAAAAATGGCCAACCCTTACTCAGCTCCTAAACCATATCAACCACAAGCAATTGGTCCCAATGTAAAAATTCCTGCCTGACATTTCGTTACGATCATCTCACGATATATAGTTGTGCTTATATGTATCATCTAAAAGATCAGTGGCGAATTCTTCTGTCAGAACTAAATACCAGTACATGTCATTGACCTGAAACTTGGAAGACGACAAACCAGCCGGCGGCAATTGTTTTGTTTGTAGATTGTTTTGTTCAAGCATAAAATGGTCGGCATGTACAACTATTATTTTAAGCAACTAGTGAAAATGCCATGTTTTTGTATTGGGAGTCAAAGCGCAATTTGCTTCGAATAAGACTTCACAATATTGAGACTTTAAGATAAAAACATGGTCGTCTGTCGGGGCTATACCTACGTCATCAAAATGGCGGCCAGCGAGTTGTGGAATATCCTGTGTATACTATAGCTAAGATGGATACCAATGACATCATGTCAATACTGCTTCTCTTTTCACTTTTGAACTTGTACGTATTATAGTGTGTGTGTAGCGGGAGAATTAACAACTTTTTATAATTTCTCTCACTTATTTATCACGAGGAGAAAAAATCCAGGCACACTCCACCATATGAACTAACAGAGACATCGCCTCTGTTGCATCAATATAGACAACTTACACCAACTAGGTGCGAAACGTACCATAGAAAAATGCCAAACCAGTCATAATAAGGTCCTAATTCTTGTTAACCACGAGTAATTTGTCCCGATTTTCAAATCAAAGCCTGACATTTCGTGACGACCATCTCACAATATATCATTGTACTTACGTGTCATCTAAAAGATCAGTGGATAATTGTTCTGTCATAAGCAAAGATCAGTACATGTAATTCACCTGACGCACTGTACCGCCTTTGTAGCTTGTGTCTTCAAATGCCAAATAGCCGGTAGGTAAGGCAACCATTTGGAGTAATTATATAATAATGATAATAACCTAGATTTGCCTGGGGACTTACGCGCACCGCCATAGTAAATTATGTCGACCAACTTAACTTTTCTTGCCCGACAAAATGACACTGTGTCGATCCAAGTCTGAGTTTTACTATAGTCACAATGACTATGCATGTATCAAACAAACCAAATAAACAGTTCTGTATGTTGAAGAAATATGCCCTGCTCAGAGTGAAGTTTCTATGATCTGAACTTTATATCAAGGGCATGGATATGATATGAACTTAATTTGATATGAACTTTATATCAAGGGCATTACGTGATGTCCTTGAGATGATTGACAAGGTCATCCTCGATGCGTGTGAGCTGGGGATATCATACAAAATGAAAAAATGTGACTGAGAAGACAACAAAAAAGAGTAAGTGAGTGAGTGAGTGAGTGAGTGAGTGAGTGAGATAGTGAGTGAGTGAATGAGATAGTGAGTGAGTGAGATAGTGAGTGAGTGAGTGAGTGGGAGAGTGAGTGAGTGAGTGAGTGAGTGAGTGAGTGAGTGAGTGAGTGGGAGAGTGAGTGAGTGAGTGGGAGTGAGTGTGTGTGGGAGTGTGAGTGGGTGAGTGAGTGAGTGAGTGAGTGAGTGAGTGAGTGAGTGAGTGAGTGAGTGAGTGAGTGAGTGGGAGAGTGAGTGAGTGAGTGGGAGTGAGTGTGTGTGTGTGGGAGTGTGAGTGGGTGAGTGAGTGAGTGAGTGAGTGAGTGAGTGAGTGAGTGAGTGAGTGAGTGAGTGAGTGAGTGAGTGAGTGAGTGAGTGAGTGAGTGGGAGAGTTAACTAATTTCATAACGAGAAGAAAAAAATCCGTGCACACCCCACCAGATGAACAGAGACATCGCCTCTGCTGCATCAATAGAGAACTAACGCCTACTACGTGCAAAGGGCATCATAGAAAAAAGCCAAACCAGTCATAATAGGGTCCTAAGTCTTGTAACCACGAGTAATTTGTCGCAATTTCAAATCAAAGCATGACATTTCGTAACGACCATCTCACAATATATCATTGTACTTACGTGTCATCTAAAAGATCAGTGGATAATTGTTCTGTCAGAAGCAAAGATCAGTACATGTCATTCACCTGACGCACTGTACCGCCTTTGTAGTTTGTGTCTTCAAATGCCAAATAGCCGGTAGGTAAGGTGGAGCCTGGAGCAACCATTTGGAGTAATTATATAATAATGATAATAACCTAGATTTGCCTGGGGACTTACGCGCACCGCCATAGTAAATTACTGTAAATGCAGAAATGTTCGTGGTGGATTAATATTCGCGGTTTTCGCGGCGACCACTTCACCGCGAACTTAAATCCACCGCGAAAATTTTTTCAGTAAGGTATTAGACTGCAGTCGATGGTGTTACCGCGAACCTTTAATCCACCGCGAAAAGTCATTTTTCCCGCTACCGCGAAATTAAATCCCCGCGAACTTTAATGCATTTACAGTATGTCGACCAACTTAACTTTTCTTGCCCGACAAAATGACACTGTGTCGATCCAAGTCTGAGTTTTACTATAGTCACACTGACTATGCATGTATCAAACAAACCAAATAAACAGTTCTGTATGTTGAACAAATATGCCCTGCTCAGAGTGAAGTTTCTATGATCTGAACTTTATATCAAGGGCATGGATATGATATGAACTTTATTTGATATGACCTTTATATCAAGGGCATTACGTGATGTCCTTGAGATGATTGACAAGGTCATCCTCGATGCGTGTGAGCTGGGGATATCATACAAAACGAAAAAATGTGACTGAGAAGACAACAAAACACACAAAGAGTAAAAAGAGTAAGTGAGTGAGTGAGTGAGTGGGTGAGTGAGTGAGATAGTGAGTGAGTGAATGAGATAGTGAGTGAGTGAGATAGTGAGTGAGTGAGTGAGTGGGAGAGTGAGTGAGTGAGTGAGTGAGTGAGTGAGTGAGTGAGTGAGTGAGTGAGTGAGTGAGTGGGAGAGTGAGTGAGTGAGTGAGTGAGTGAGTGGGAGAGTGAGTGAGTGAGTGAGTGAGTGGGAGTGAGTGTGTGTGTGAGTGTGAGTGAGTGAGTGAGTGAGTGAGTGAGTGAGTGAGTGAGTGAGTGAGTGAGTGAGTGAGTGAGTGAGTGAGTGATTGAGTGAGTGAGTGGGAGAGTTAACTAATTTCATAATCGAGGAGAATAAAAACCGGGCACACCCCACCAGATGAACTAACAGAGACATCGCCTCTGCTGCATCAATATAGAGCACTAACGTCTACTACGTGCAAAGGGCCTCATAGAAAAAAGCCAAACCAGTCATAATAGGGTCCTAATTCTTGTTAACAACGAGTAATTTGTCCCCATGTTCAAATCAAAGCCTGATATTTCGTAACGACCATCTCACAATATATCATTGTACTTACGTGTCATCTAAAAAGATCAGTGGGTAATTGTTCTGTCAGAACCAAAGATCAGTATATGTCATTGACCTGAAACTTTGGTGACACCGAACCACCCAGCAACAATGGTTCCGTTGTTGATTGTGTCTTCAAGAATCAAATAGCCATATTTGCAAGTAAGATTGTTGTCTGAAAAAAAATTCTACAAACCCAATGCATGTAAACAGACACTTCGCCCCTGTTGTCTAAAAAGAGGACTTACGTCAACTAGGCACGGACTGTCTTCCAAAAAAATGGCCAAACCCGACGTCCTCAGCTTCTAATCCATATTAACCACAAGCAATTGTTGCCAATGTTCAAATCCAAGCCTGCCACTTCGTAACGACCATCTCACGATATATCATTGTATTTACGTATCGTCTTAAAAATGAGCTAGTACTGTAAATGCAGAAACTTTCGCGGTGATTTAATGTTCGGGGTTTTCGCGGCGGCCGCGTCACCGCGAATTTAAAACCACTGCGAACATTTTTCCATGGCAGTAAAAGACTACAGTAGCTTACCCTAAAGACCTAGTTTTGCCTCGGGACTCTACCCGTACCTTAGATTATGTCGGCCAAATTAACTTCTCTGGTCCGATAAAGTGAAATGCTTTGGTTAAAGTCTATACTCATGATCACAAGTTTAACTAATCCAAACCACTATATACAACAGGTTAAGCCATAGACCCAGCTCAGAGAAGTTTCTAAGATCAAGAAACCTGCATCACATCTTTGACTGGGTACAGTTATGATGTGCTGTGTGTGAACCCGTAGAAGTTAATAGTGTCAATAATTTGAATGTTCCTATAAAAATACCTGCCAGGTGTTCGTTTATTTCTCTTTCATCTTCTGCCAAGCATCATCGATCATGTCGTTTCGCAAGATAATGGTCCTCATAAAAAGATGATTGGCTAATTGTTCAAGAACCAAATACCAGTAAATGTCATTGACCTAACACTAGAGCAGCCGCCAGGCAAGACTAGGCCGGTGCACAGCAAATAAGGTTCATAACAAAGTAAAAAACGCTCAGAACCTTCCCCACAATCTTTTCCTGGGGTCTTCGAACCCAAAATTGGTTCGATTTATAGTAAATAGTACTCTAAGAATATCGCTGAATATTCTACGCCCCTGAAACACATAGTACATTACTACTTATTTGTGAATAAATGTCTCTACGTAAACATAGTGAGCACACTTAGCGACTGCTGAGGTCGTTGACCCTTAGCACAGCACAAATAAAGGTGTTTGGCATGTTATCGATTTTATTGTTGCCTTATTAGACTACATCAATTTTATTTGTTGTTTCTCGGATTTTGTCAGAAAAAAATTGGGTCGGTCGGCAAAAAAAAATGTAAAAAAAAAACTTTTGCGAAAAGTCGGGGGTAGGAAATAGGGGCTTACGCAAGTTACACAATTGAAATAACAACATCTCAACATTTAGGGGGTCCCTGGTAGCAAAGTTCAAAGCTTAAAGAAAAATGATAAATGTACCATCCAAAACAGGCATGTACAGCTACTGAAATTTGAGGCCCATAGGTAATTTGAGAAAGGAGAAGCAGTGAAATTTTGTCAACACTAAGTGCGGCCATCAATTTGAAAAGTTTTTGTTTTATTTCCAAATCGGAGAAAATAGGGTTGGGAAATACGAGAAACAGCAAATAAAATCAGTGTGGCCTTAGAGGACTTTGTCCTTAGATGAACAGCACACACTCAACATATTTGTACTTTGTGTTCAATTGTTCAATTGTTACCCAAATAAAATTAGTGTGGCCTTAGTGGACTTTGTCCTTAGATGAACAACACACACTCAGCATATTTGTACTTTGTGCTCTGAGCGATGGACTATACACCCTTCTAAACAGACAAGTTAAAAGTGGCACGAACTTAGACTGTTACTCTTGAAAACAAGCGAACGACAAGAAGCCAGGTTCAGATTTTCCTCACTGAGCTTCCCGATGTTTTTGTGTGTCCTTTTTCTACAACTGAGGATGGGATATCTAGCCATACTTTACTACACGGCTGTGTTGATAGCCTGTACGGGGAAGATCTCGGCTTGCCCGGCCGAATGTTACTGTGACGAACCAAACAGGAGAGTCTCCTGTACCGGTGACAACATCACGGTTTGTACCCCCAAGTTTCTACTTTTAAGTTTAGGCCACAGCAAATAAAGTTTATGGATGGCATCCTCTGCAGACTGCAAATATAGTAAGATAGCCAGAGTGAAAAAACAAGATGGGTAAAAAAAATGGCTACATTTGACCTTGATAACAATGTGTTTTACGTGTTTTGGGGTGTCCGTCAGGTTAACATTGTATGAGATTTGATGATCATCTAAGGTACGGTTTACACAAGCTGTCGTACTACATATCATAGTCTACTTCTGTCGTAGAATGCAGCTTTTTCCACTCAGACTCAGTGTAAAGTGAAATAAATACAATTCTACTACAAACGTGTACTGCAACACCCGTTTTAATTCTTTTTACACACAAATAAAGCTGTAGTCTAGGACAGAATGGGACTACGATGTCTAGTACGATGTCTAGTACGTGTCAGTTGAAACAAAACAAGTGTAAATCGTGCCTCACGATCAGTCAGTGTTTCCAAGTTCGTTCATCATCATCATCATCATCAAGTTCGTTATCCTTCCGAAACCCAAGGAATTGAATTGGTTGGCTACTTCTACGATTAAGAAGATGATGATGATGATGATGATGATGATGGTAGTGATGATGGTATAGATGCTGATGACAATGTTGATGATGATGATGGTTTTGATGATGATAATGGTGATGATGATGATGTTAATGATAAAGTTGGTGATGATGACGATAATGATGATGATGATAATGATGATGAACGTGATGACGATGATGATAATCATGATAATGATAATGATGACAATGATATAATAATAATGATGATGAAGTTGATGACGATGATGATAACCATGATAATAATAATGATGACAATGATAATGACGACGATAATGATATTGAACATGATGAAAGTGATGACGAATGAAAACATTTTATTTTCCAACTATTACAGGAGATACCGAAGCACATCCCCATAGACACAAGGTCTTTAGACATTCGGCTCACCTCAATCACTACTATAAAAAGGGGAGATTTCCTCTTCCTACTCAACTTACGAGGTGAGTGACTGGCACAGATGAACGCCAGTACAAACATAGCAATGGTAAAGTTAACCAATCAGAATAGACATAAGAAACATTATGATGGTGTTCAGAATCTATGTACTTACATGTATGCCCATTGGTTATTCAGCAGCAGCTAATATATTCTACACGGACTGATCAATCTTATTAGACCAATCAGCATTTACATGACGAAGTTGGATCCTTAGTTGCAGTTCTACATCATTCCGCTAAGTGACGTTCTTGTACCGCAACGTGCTGGGGAAGAAAGTCTGGCATGAAATGATGATCAAGAATTAAATAAAACAAATGCTGACGAAAGAGTTCCATAGAAACGTCCTTCTTTATCAGTTGTATGATATTTTTTATCGTGCCTTGAACTGTTGTCGTCAACTGTTATTCAGTAAGAAAAAATACATATTAGAAATAAGTCATATCAGTTGCTGACATACATGTTTGTTTGTTGTATTCCTAGATCTGAGTCTGGAAAACAACAAGATCACTTCCATTGAGGAAGGCGCTTTCGAAGGACTTGAAAAGATGACATTGCTGTCAGTCAACAACAATCGCAATCTCTCTCTGTCAAGAATCAGTCCTAACATATTCCGCCATCTCCCAAATCTCACTTATTTCTACGGACAGAACAACAGCCTGGATATTATATCCAGTGATCTTTTCAAGAAAAGTAACCACGTCTTACAAATACTAATGGACCATAGCGGTATCGCTAACTTAGAGCCAAGATGTTTCGCCAACCTTACCCGTCTTTCTATGCTTGATCTTTCAAACAACAACATCAAAAGTATCGGTAAAGACGTCTTTCTTGGGAGCTCTAAGCTACAAAGTCTTTTTCTTGGCAGCAATAATTTGGTACACATTGATCAAGGTGCATTTCATACACAGGGTTTGTTACAGTTTCTTACATTGGACCATAACTTGTTAGAGTCCATTGATGGTGTCTTCGAGGGGTTGGGGCTTATGGTTTCTCTCACTCTAAGTAACAACGCAATTCGTGTCATCAAAAATGGCACTTTTAAGGATTTGCGTAGTCTCCACACTTTCGACATAAGTAGTAACAACCTTGAAGAAACTCAGAGCGCGCTGCAAGACTTGGGAGACCTTGCGCAGATCAATTTGAGTCACAACCGTTTGACGAAGCTGTCACTCAAAGGCATGCCGTATCTGTCCGATGTTTGGGTAAACAACAACCGTCTGACAGAAGTGCCTTCTGACATGAATGACTTGAAACAGGTGTACACCATGGATATCTCCAGCAACCCCATACAGACCCTCGCACCCTCTCCTTTCAAAGATCTCAGGTCACTTTTAAAGCTTGACATATCCAACATAACTGCTCTAAAGAATCGCGATTTAGATGAATATCTTTTGGCCGGCCTCGACAATTTGATTGAACTCTGGTTAGAAAGAAATGACTTAGCGCCCATTCCAAAGACAGCGCTCTGTACTGTGAGCCAAATCCAAATCCTAAACCTCAACCAAAATGGACTAAATTCAACTCACAAAGACGATTTGGCCTGTTTGCGTAAACTTACAAAATTGCAGCTAGCAAAAAATCTTCTGACAAAAATTCCCGAGTACCTCGAAAGCTTGCCAAATCTTGCACGACTCGATCTTTCAGAAAACCCTATTGTTCGCTTACCGTACCACTCTTTCACAAATTTGTCAAGCCTAACCAATGTAGACCTAAGCAACAGCAAGATCGAGTTGATAGATGGACAAGCGTTGTATAATCTGAACTATATGGAGACTTTCAACATTGCTGGTAACAAACTAACATGGCTACCGAGTGGCATATTCAATGCAACAACATTCTCGGAAGAACTTGACATTGGAAGAAACCAGTGGAACTGCGACTGTCAAATGCAGGGATTTGCAAAGGACTTGCACTCGGCAAAGCTCAAGGGCCTGGCTAACATTACATGTTCAGCACCAGATAGATATAAAGGGCACAACCTGTTGGATATACCTTTGACAAATCTCACCTGCGACTGCGACCATCCACGAGCGCCCTCTGTTGACATGAGTGGGAGTGACAACCAGACAAGGTATATGCAGCCGTCCACATTGAAGTGAGTCAACCTATTTTTTTATACCTTAGCGGAAACAATCTTTATTTGCTTGATGAAATATTTCATCCAATGCAACTATTGCAAACCTCTGGGTAAATATTCATATGCATCTGACGCCCAATGGCGCCTAATATGCGACTAGAGGTGCAAAAAAGCAGTATTGGTAATTTGCAAGGCAGACATACAAACATAGGCATAGACACACACATTTAAACGCACGCACACTATATCAATAATATCCTTTCGTCTTTTCTGAGCTATGTGTGTGTGTGTGTATGCGTGTATGTGTGTGTGTGTGTTTGTGTGTGTGTGTTTGTGTGTGTGTGTCTGTCTGCCTGTCTGTCTGTGAGCATAACTCGAGAAGCCTTGGATGGATACTGACGATATTTGTTAGGTGGGTAGGGGTCGGGAAAACGAAGGGCAAACTTCAATGGTGGCCCCCTAGCGGCTTTCTAAGGTACTGCAATGGAACTTCCGTTTTTCATATCTCGTGTTCTGGACATCTGTCCGTGATTTTTGAGTGGCATATATCTCTTTTCTAAATTTTATAACGTTATATTTCTTTTTGAAGAAAATATGTTTGCGCAGACGACACACACACAGATCAAACGACTTCATTCTGATTTTAACATTGTATATTCTGTCAGGTGTTCAGTGCAAAGTTGTCCAGACGCCAAGGTATTCTGGTCCATTCCGATGGGGATGATTCTCTCTCATGACGTCATCGAGTTTCCCGGATATGACGTAGAAGCCGACGGAACTCTCGTCATCAAGTCCACATACCTAGAGGATGCTGGGAACTATAGTTGTACGGCAGTAAACTATTTGGGGAAGGACACCAAATTCCATATGCTTAAAGTTGTGTGAAATAGAACTAGTCTAAGACTTCTATTTTATGTTTAGTAAAAATTTCCAATCCTAAAGTAAGAAAAAAATGTCTTTATAACTAGATGTCTGAACAGAAATCACTAATTTTGAGGGCACTCTAACATGATCCCAAATGCAAGGACCTCCAGACTGCGAAACTCCTTCCTACACCATACCATCAGACTGTATAACAAATCATTGACTGATGCTTAAGTGTTTTTTATTTGTCTATGTACTGTTTATGTCATGCCTACTGTGTCTAGTTGTTGTAATAATTTACTCCACACTGTAAGATCAACGGTATTCAGAGGTACTACTTCTAAGGGGTAACTCTGTAATGTTGATTTAATGAATAAAGATTGAACATCAATGTATAAATCTGGAAACATCCAAATGTTTTCAAAGTCAGATATAACAGCTATAAAGACTATGAATTAATTGTACAATAATATAATGGGGCAAATGCTCAACACTTTCAACTATATTAACGTACTAACGTTACCATCCTGCCCTTGGTACTGACTCTAGTACATTAACAATAAGACATACCTGTCCTTGGTGCTGAACGCCATCAACTACCATAAACATATTGGATTGTTTTACTTGGATAAGATTCTTCATGGGTGTGGGGCGAGCATCTTTTGATAGTGTAAATTAGTTGTGGGTGTATATAGATATGGGTTTGCATATTCATCGCTCTATTGTCACAAAAACATTTAACATGGCAAGTTAAATTTCATTATAAAACTTCTTATATGTTGTGGTATATACTAGTAAGTTACTAAGTTAAACGCAATACCTGATCAGTATTAGTTACAGTAGTCTTATGTACACTTTAGGCAATCTGGTATTAGATTCTGAAAAGACTACAGTGGAACAATCCTCCCTGTTCTTTGAGAAAATATTCAATTATGAATGTTATCCACAATATGAGTAGACAGTGTTTAAAAATTTACACATAACATTATATGAACATCAATCTGTGCTGGTACATAGTAGTCTATGAGCTAATTACCAATACATGTAACGCCACTATTTTTTCAACTGTCGTACTGCAGTCTTAGTGACATCTTCACATCAATTCTAATCTGTTTCCAAGAAAAATTCAACAATACTGTAAAATTGTGCAAGGCAGATCAAAATGAGCAAATATGTGCTTCTATATATTATTAAATGAATATTGAAAACAGACACTAAGGCCACACCAATTTAATTTCTTGATTCACGGATTTTTTCATAAAAAATATGGAGCGAGGGGGCGAAATAAAAATAAAAATCGTAAAATGGTTGGGATAAAGGTAACGGCTAATCCAAAACATAAAGAAAAAAGTTTTCAGCTTGAAAAAAGTACAAAACACTATTTTTGTACAGTAACAGCACCTGTACCCACACTTTAAGGAGCTTAAATATAAAGGCCAATTTGCTACTGTAACACCAGAAAGTTGGTGAATGGTTTCATTAATGGTGAAAATTTGCTGAGTGGTAATTTTTATTTTTATTTTTTTTCCCAAAAAATAGGAGCGAGCGAATCCGTGAACCAAGAAATTAAATCGGTGTGGCCTAAAAGAACAAAAATGAAGAATCTATTGTTCAGTACACTATACTCTGTGTGTTCAGTCATTTATTCAACCTTCCTGTCTACTTAGATTTCACGACGAATGCACCTTTTCTGGGGAGCGAAACTTTGTTTATATTTTCACGCTCGCATCATTTTGGGGTTTCCAGAAGATGTCGTCCATATAATCCTATCAACTCTCACTCACTCACTCACTCATCCTCGCCGCATATCAGACTTCGCTGAGGCGGGCCGTCATCGCTCTCCAAGTCTTCCTGTCTCAAGCTGCTCTCTGCACTCCCTCCCAAGTGCATCCCATCTCTGCCAGGTCACGCTCTACTGTTCGCCTCCACATCATGGCTTGCCCTCCCCTCTTTCTCCTTCCAGCTGGACACCAGCTCAGCACTACTCTGGGGAGTCGCTGTCTTGGCATTCTCACAACATGTCCCAGCCACCGTAACCTTGCTTTCTGGATAAGTGTGGAGAGTCTAGGCTGTCCAATACGATTTCTGACAGTGTTGTTACTGATGTGCTGTTGCCACCTGATCCTTAGGATGGCTCTAAGCCATGTCTGGTCTGCAGCATCTAACCTCTTTTCCTGGTTGGAAGTTAACCTATCCTAGAATCCTATCAACATGGCCTTATATACGAAGTACATAATATACGGTAATACACACAGTACAAAACACCAGACTGTTAACGGTCACTCCTGGAAGAATTTTATTCTCGTCATTTCAACAAAATCGATCCATCTCTGTATAGCTGTATAGGAACGTACAATTCCGACACAAGCACCAGTCAGTCAAAAACAACAGTTACATTCCATCCTTCCTAGTACATAAGTTTTGATTCTTACTGCAACTGCAAAAGCCACTTCATGGAATGATGGTTACATTGCTTCGTACCACAGAATTTTACATTGCCAGTGACTCCCCGAGCAAAAGACTACACAAAAAGCCAAGCCAACCACAGCGAGGTGGTTGCTACATAAACGCTCTTCTTGTAGGGCTTGAGATTCATCTATAGTCAAAATTGTCCAGTAAACAACCATCTTTTCACCGATAAAAATAACATCTGTCACAAACTTTAAACATCATTTCTGTTCGCACAGTTTTTCCACAGTTTTTAACAGAAAAAAAATATAGATGAAACTTCATTTTTTGAGTGAGCCATGGGATAAATGTCAAGCCCTAAATTTAGTGTTGTGGCATCCTCCTGGGTAAAATGCTGTATGACATGGTTTTTACACAATGTGTCTGACCTCTGAACTCTAACTTTTGAACTTTATTCCCAAGCAGACATGCTGTTTGGCAAGAATACCATTTGAGTACAGTCCCAAAGATGCAAATTGAGATGCATTGACTCAGCTCTTTTCTCATTTGGTGTAAACTGTAAATGGTATTTTTTCCCCTGACTCTTTGCTTCTTCTTACCAGCACATTTTGAGAACTGCATTCTCAATCAAAGAATGAGGGGGGGGGAGCATTCCAGGTAAAAGTTCGGTAAACTGAGCAAAAGCAGTACATCTGCTTGGAAATTATTTGATCTCTAAATTATGCTGATACCATTGGTCAGAAGAAGTGAGTGATATCATCATGCCTAGTACCTTATATAAGCACCAAAGATATTTGTTAGACATCGGTTCTTCATTTGCCTTTGACGAGTAAGCGAATCACACATGCACCCCAAGACAATTTTTGGTGGGGTGCAGGTGCCGCTTGAAACTTTATTCATTAAATGCAGAGTGGTGAATCAGAGGGCCAATGGTTACACATAATAAATAGGAAACTTTTTTGATGATATGAGCTTAGTTCTTCAAAGTGACTGCATGAATAGACTTCAATGTTTTGAACATGATGCTGTTATCTCTCATATAAATCCTGTACTGACATGTTAATTTCTTTCCTCAACACATTACAAAGAATACAACTTTCTTGATGAAAGTAATAAGTAGTATGATGTGGTCAAAGAGAAATTGACAAGAATTTATCCAGGTATTCACAATGTCCGGTAGGTCCTAAACATTAAGTAGACGTAACTCTTGCTATGTCGTCTTCCTTAAAAATAGATTTTGATTTCAAAGGCCAATCAATTTCTTTAATTACGACACCAGCACCAATTTGAGCATCTCAAATCAAGGAACCTGAAAAGGACTGAAAAGTAAGTACAATTTGTAACAGAGGTCTTTTACACACATTGTTATCAGCAGGTTACAGGGAATGTTGTTACAGTAAAACTGTAATGCCACAACACATGGCACGGAGAGACGCTAACGACGCTTCTCTCGTTATCGGCGCAGCTCAACCACTGTGTGTCAACTCGCAACCGCCAACAGACATGGGTGCCCCAATGAATGGTGGGAAAAGTTCTTTCTAGCTATTCCATGATGCAAAAACTCAAATTTAGGGGGGGGGGGGGGCAGCAAATGTGGCAAGATTGTAGTTGGAATTCCCTGTTGTCCAGACATATGATGCAATACGAAATTGTTTGCTGCAACAGAATAATCAAGAAACAGAAGTTTTTTTCAGCTGTTACCAGGCTGTTTAAAGTGACATGCCCCACCCCACTTTACAATTATTTCATTTTGACATGTATTTGGACCCTGCCCCTCAGGCATTGCCAAAAGTGAAAAATTTAACTGCACTACCACAGTATCAGATGACTAATGATAATGATGACCACAGAAAGGGGCCATAAGATGTTTTTTAAAGTTTGGTTTTCCATTTGTGGGCTTGTGTGACAAGGGGGAGGGGGGCAACGGTTTATCGAAAGAAGCAACCATGTGTGTTGGGGCATTGATGTGAACACAGACAACATCAAGAAAGCAGCTAGAGGACTTAGTGCTCTCGATGGCACCAACAGCTAGAGGCCCTACCACAAGCACTTTTCTACATACAAGTTTCTAACAGCAGTAGGCACAACATTTCATATACAATTTTTACGCTGTACACTATCAACAGTTACAGATCCAAGTCACTTGTACACGTTGTACACTAATACATATCAATTTGAACTCACATCTCAAAAATAAAGGCATAGGCGTGGGAGGGAAGTATGCAATGATATATCGGACGTATCACTTCCTCTCCCACCCGATGCACTGGGTGCATTTCTCCCAAAACTTTCTCATCATAAGCAAGATATGTACACCAGAACAACTTAAGTCATCACGTTTTCCTTTTTTACCAACAACAGACGTCTTAAGTCACTCTCCTCTAAAAGCCATCCATAAAATCTCTGTCCGATCTACCGAATTTTCATAAACTTTTGGGACAATCCTTTTTTCCCTAGCAACGACACGCCTCGTGGATTAGTTGGCAAAAGTAGTCAAACATATACATCGAGCCACCATCGAAAAATCCCTCCCTCAGCTAGCAAAGAGCAAAAGCTGATGCCCTCCCACAGAACAGTAGCCTCGGAAATTGCCTGTTCCCTCTGGCCATTCGGCATCATCAGTTCTATGGTATTGCTCTCCAAACCGATGCCTGCTTTTACCACCGCCCTGTTACAATCATAAGTATCAATCTTGTATATATATAATAAATTCATAAAAATAAGGAGGAAATTTGTCGACATTAATGAGAAAAGGATACATTTTCAACGACACCAGGTTACGAGCTCCGGCGAGGTCGCCGCCGCTACCCGATACACTACGAGATTTTCCCGTACGCACACGTGAACGTGACAGAATCCCACATGTAAAAAAAACGGAAGAAACCACTTGGTACAAAGTTATCTTTTTCTATCGTCGTGAGTAGAAAGGACTAATACGTTATGACCGACCACGAAAACCAGATACAAAGACACTGCACGGTCCTTTACAGTTTGTACAGTCAGAGTACAGCTGGGCACGGAACACACTGTGGCATGGTTTAGCAACTACACAAGGAGCTCCCACGACTCCTGGAGTCTCTAAGAGACGGCATCGCCCCAGGGGCCGGGGGGAGGTGGGCCATCGGGAAGTCGGGTCCGACCCAAATCCTATGTACGACACTCCTACTGGCGCGATGTTCAGGCGGCCGCACCGTCCTCCTCCATAGGTTCAGCTGCTTCCGCCCTGTAACGAAAGTCACAACATTAACATATTACCGTAAATCCTGAAAACTTTGCAATGGTTACATTTTTTAATGAACTTTGCAGAACAAAATCATGACACCATGAACAAACATTAATTTTTTATCCTTGTTTTTTTTTTTTTGCTACTAAAAGTGCTGTTGCAACTTAAAACTTCACAAGAACCCCATTTCAAGTACTGCAAAGTGAAGTTCATGCAAACAAAAATTAATTTACAGTAGATATGGGGCAGGATATATTTGTGTGCCATGAATCAAGATTCACATCATAAATTTATTTTAAATAGACAAGACAATTCAAAAGCCATACTGTACAGCCTTTTCCTATCATGGTGTGCCTTAAATTTGAGATTTTACAACCTACATACATCAGGTACACTGTACGCTTAACTTAAGATAACATGTATGCTAAAAAAATGCTCTAAGTGAGAGGATAGCATGTTATACATTGGTACACTCAAAAAGAATTACTAACTTCAAGATAGTCACCTTAACATTAAAGTGTCCTGCTTTATCTTACATCAGAACATTGTATATCAGCTAAGTAAGGACTGTACTAGATAGAAAAGACAATTCCAAAGCCATGACTTCAAGTACCAGAGTTAACAAGCTAGGATTGATGTGTTCAAAAATTCGCATTTTCCCAGAACTATCGTAGAGTGGAATTTATTATCACCAAGCACAGTAGGGGCATCTTTTCTGGATAGTTTTAAAGAACGCTTGCAGATAGATGTGCAGAAGTTAGGTGTGACGGATCCTTCAGTGTAATATAACCAGCTGCTGCCGCACCGCGTGCCTGCAAAGCTGGTGTGTTACGCCGAAGGGCGGTTATACCAGCTGTATAGATACAGATATAGATACAAACCTGTTGGCCGATGCTGGCATCCCAACCCCGGGCGCTGACGCCACACTGAGTGACGCGAGCGCGCTGACAGTGTCCGCCTCTTCCTTCTCCCTTTCGTAGGCTTCGTACAACGAGTACCCGACTGTACTGGCGTATCGCGACAGCGAGGACCAGTGGGGCGTCTGCCGGCGGATGGTTTCCTCGAGAGAGGTGACTGCATTTTTGTTGGGCGGCTGCTCGATGATTTCCTTCGGCAAAGGCGGCAACTGTGGATGGGAGACAAACAATGGTCTTTTTGTAAACAATTACATACCTGAGATTGATCATAACTATACTTACAGAACAGAGAGGCAAAACGCACCCAAGAATGATGCATGTTGGCTGCACGATATGCCTTATGATCTGTGAAACAGTTCAAATTACTGAAGAGCTTCCACTGGTCGTAACACAGAAGACAGATGTTACATTGTATGTACAGTGTTTATACAAAATGTACAGTCAGAGTACAGTCAGTACAGTTCATTGTAGTAGGAAAATCCCCCTAGGTGTTGTCGACAAGCACAATGGACAGTGGACCACTGTCACATTCTTAGTTCAACCCTTTCCAGTAGCATGCATGTTGGGAGAGTGACTGGGTTAGGATTCAAAGTCCCAACCTCTGTTTCAGAGGCAGGTCCTAACCACTTGACTACGCAAGATACTATAATCTGTGTTCTGAAGCTGGAACAGTATACAGTATACATGGCAAGCAATATTTGGCTGCCACCTTTGTTAGTTAAACAATCTCCATGACCGGCGCTCACACGTTCTTACTGGTGTTCCATACAGACTTGGCAAATTCGATATTTTCCCAAGCCCTGTCATTATAGAAATTAAAAGATTGTAAAATGTGACTGTTAAATATATTTTGTGACCGAGTATAGTCTACTGTTTTTGTCTTTTATCAATGTGGAGACTGTAAGAATCAGCCATTGTGGGTAACCCATATGGCACCTTGGGACTGCCGTCAAAGCATGTTTCCTGTGCACTAAAAAATAAAGATAATTATTATTGATGCCGTTGAACCGAGCTGTGTGACACGCTTACATAGCTCACTTGCTCAAGCCACTAGAGAAGTTTCGTAAACAGTCAGACACTTCAGACAGCATCCACTGTCTTTCATCAGTAACAGACTGTGTATTACTAAGTGACATTACTGATAATAATTATTCCATACAGCATACCTCATCTCCAAGGAGTGCTTGTACACACATTTCTGAGCAGTCGCAGATAGCTGCAAGATCATACCTAGAGGGAACGAGAAAGGTAAATGATTTCGTTAAAAAATGCTGTACATTTATTCGCATACATTAGAATGAAGTGACAAAACATTATAAATTCAACAGTGTCATATAGATCTGCAATGTAACAAGACTTCCTAAATAATTGTTTATGAATAGTATCATTTTCTGCAACTCTGTTTTATCCATAATTAAAAGTTAAATTCTATGTGAATGCAACACTAGCGGGCCAGATATCACATGTAGACCTTTACTGTATTTCAAACAAATTCTTTTTCTATCAGAAAAAAAGGAATAATTCTCAAACTGGCTCAGGAAAATGTACGACTTATAAATGCAAACAGCTACCATACATCGGCAGTTCTTGCCAACAGATGGTTGGCTGATTGATTGATTGATTGATTGATTGAATGATTGATTGACTGACTTACCCTCCCTCCAGTGCCAGTACAACTCGCCCCCCTGCAACACTCATCAGTTGTTTGGTCATGTGACCGAAACCTGCAAAAACAGAAAATCCACTGGCTTGGTTCATCATTCAAAATAATAAAGGGCAAGATACTATCAATCTAATGACAAAAGCTATGTAGATATAGATGTACTTCTGTCACTGACTCAAGCTTGTCCTGAATATTAATGTTTCTGTTCCAGGCCTATTCATGTAACTGGCAACCTTCAAGTGACCTTCATGTTTTGTTATGTGGTGACTGTCAAGTAAAAAATCAAAATTAAAAAATCATTCATTGGAGTTTCTGGTCTATTTCAAACATATTGGTAGCTGCATTATTGGACAACACACATCCAAGTATTTCTAATTATGTCATACATGTGACGCGAAGACGTTTGATACGGGTGTTCCGGACCGTGTGATAACTTTCCGTATCACGCAGGCACGAAGTTTGTATCACACAGGCTTCCTTTGAGTAAATCGAACCATTTCGAGCAGGCCGAGTGCACCATGATTGGCAATTCGAATACCTGATTCGGACGTTGGAACATTGCTGTTGTAACACTTTTTGTTCGAGGGCACCAAATTTGTTCAACTTCTGGCGCATTTCGCATCAAAACATGGGTTTTCTCAGGTGGGTATGACATAAATAAAATACAACGCAGTGTATTCCGCATCACCCTCAGTGTTCCAAGACCAAAATTTCAGTGACCGTCTGTCACCGAAACATTTGTTACCCTATGACACTGATCTATAGATGCAATTGTACGGCAGCTATGTTTTCTTTCTAAACATTTGTGAACTGTTAGTATATCTTCAACTGCATCGCTGGGCGTCGACTCAAACTTACATTTGGGCGTGACCTTGTAGCCACCCAGTTGTGGGGCGTGACCTTCGGCGGTGTCAAAGCCCGCAGACACGAGCACTAGATCAGGCGAGAACTCCACCGCGATCGGCATAACAACCGTTCTGAGAGAAACAAGGAGATAAATTGATCAATAAGTAAAACATCCAATTTCTTCCTACGCATGTCAACAACTTGATTTTTCTTCAGCTGTCCTTGGACAAAAATAACCTGGTATGTATGTTGCCAATTGCAGTGCTCTCTCCATCTTTGCACCAGGATGACCCTGGAAAATCCAAAATGGCCACCATAACTGGAATGGGGTGTATTGTTGATTTAGATCTTTTAGATTTACTAACTGCTAGTTGTGCCTCAAGCTGTACTTACCAAATACAAGACTAGTGTCTCCTATATGTACTAGGTAGCTTTTTATACATTATGTAATACCAAAATGGCATCTTATACAGAGTCATACAACCATATACTGTAAATGCAGAAATGTTCGCGGTGGATTAATGTTCGCGGATTTCGCGGCGGCCGCTTTACCGCCAATTTTAATACCAACGCGAACATTTTTCCACAACAGTAAGAGACTACAGTGGATGGTGCTACCGCGAAATTTAAACCACCGCGAAAAGTCTATTTTCCCGCTACCGCGAAATTAAATCCCCGCAAACTTAAATGCATTTACAGTAGTCCTACACATCCTATCACATTGTACCTCTAACTGGAGAAAGGCCTCACCTGAATGCTGCCATGTACTCTGCGTCCCCCATGGGTGGTTCCAACCCTCCAGAGAAGGAGATGTTGACGTTCTTGCCCAGACCTGCCCCATTCCCACACTGCAGAGGACAGGACAAAAACACACCAATGAAAATCAACATTTTAGCACACTACACTCTAAAGTAACGGTTACCATAGTCATAGTCATAGTCATACAGTGTATTACAGCACCGTTGGGGTTATACCGCCTCTTACGGGGTGGCATACCCTTTCTTCTAGCTGAATTCGAGACGAGGATGGGCCAGCTCTCACGTCTGAGTGAATGATGTAAATCACCGTGTGGCTGATACGGTATGGAGGTAACGGTAAGTTCATGGGATAACCTATACCCGTTGTTTTTCACGACTAGTTATTTAGGGATATGACATCAACAGACAGTGGTTTCAATTTGCAGTTTCTTCAAAATGTCAGCTGTAAAGGTCGCGAATACACCAAATGGACAAACATCAAGCAGATATAGTCATTATACTGCCATACATGTGTATAACAAAGTTCACGATGTCTTTCACGTTACAGTGTTTACAGACGCTTCCAGATTGCGGCCGCACTCCTTTCTTTTTACACGTCATTGACTCTGGGGGTTGTGGAAAAATACTGTGTTCTGCGGTCTCAACACAGACAGCAAAAGGGGGATGAAACCATAAATGCATTTACAGTATTATAGAGGCACCCCACCCTCTAGCTAGCCTCATCCAGCTAGAGGGGGCAAAGCTGAACTGGAATGAGGGTTGGGAGCTGCCCAAGTCCTACCTACCCCTTCTCCGCAAGGAGGCGGGGGAGGGGGCAGATGATCCACGAAAGCCTGACCTAGTCTCGTGCTCTCTCGCGAGATTGAGACTAGGTCATTCCCTGTGATGAAGATGTGCTGGTAGAAATCGAAAATTTGGAAAGTTTATGTACCTTACCTTAACAAAACAGTCATTGATTGATGAAAATTGGAGTAACCGGATCAGGGCTCTAGCCAGCTCGAAATTTTTTTCCGTCAGCCAATTCCAATCGTCATGAAAACCGCGAAAATTCATTTTCCCTACGACACCACAAAGTAGTAAATGTTGCCATTGATACCTTGAAAAACGGGTTTTGATGAGATTAACGTATGCGAAAGAGCGCAGACACACATTGTCAACCAGCATAACAATAGCAAAACAAACAGTGTGTGGCTTTTACAGCCGTGGACCAAGCTTCCACCAAGGATTTTTTTCCGTCAAGGTTGACGGATTGGTTTTAAAATTTTTCCGTCAGACGCAGCACATTTCCGTCAATTGACGGGAAAACGGACGCTGGCTAGAGCCCTGAACCGGATGGAACCCTAGGCTTCGTCCCTCCTATTCCTCAGAATTCTAGGATAAAAACTGTGCCTGCAGTACTGACTCACCTCATCGGGGGCGCCGGTTCCAGGGAAGAAGTTGCCGCTGTCCCAGCGGTGCAGGGAGACGTACAACACCTGTCCGTCCTCGTAAAACATCTGCTGTGTGCCGTTCCCATGATGCACATCCTGTGGTGTGGGGAGGGGAGGGGGGCAGGGTACAAGACACAATTAATAACTCATGTGACATTGACTACTTGGGGAGGGGGCAGGTGGAACAATGTGACATTGACATAGAAAGACACTAGCCACAGTTTACAACAATATTGTCAGATTTACAAAAATAGTTTCATCATGTTGGTAAATCATAGGACATATATTAAGTTTTCTTTTACACAACCAGGTGACAGTAACTGGTTATATAAAAGAAAACTGCTATGTCCAATATTGTCAGATGTCAAACGATTCCAAATAAGGACATTATCTTTCAAAGTACTTTTTCATTGAAAACATCATGATTTGTTGATATGAAGGGATTTGAACATATTGAACTAAAAATTTGGAGAAATTTTCAGATGGGAGAGATGTTTATCCTTAGTTGACAGGAACTGTTCAAACATTTTGTTGGTGTAAACATTGAGGGTAAAAAATAGTACTGTTTGAATATACTTGATATAACATTCAGATGGCTGTATTTTAGAAACAGGCCATATCTGCATATGTAAGCATACTTACCCAGTCAACTATTAGCACTTTGTTCAACTTCAATCTCTGTACTAAAAGCCTTGCTGTGACTGCAATTGAGTTGAAGAAACAGAATCCCCTGGACAGAACAAATGAAACAAGTCAGATCAGCAAAAATCTGAAAAATACATGAATTGTACATGTACATCCCTGATGATGTCCACGTTCAAGGTTCAAGGTACACATTCAACATATCATACATTTACATGCAGAGATTGGCAGAAATTGTCAATTATGCATGCACACTTGCAGCACATATTGTTTAACTCTGGCATCTAAAACAAGTTGCTCAGGCCCGAACCTACACAACTTTTTCCTACATCAAAATCTATCTGCTGCCAACATATAAAGACCATAGCATGTAATGTACCGGGCAAAAGCTATATAAAAAGTCCTGCTGCAGTACCAAGGTCACACATCGGGGGCCCAAATTTGACCAAACCCTTTTCCACTTAGCAAATATCACCACAATCCATTCAAAAGTTCTTGTATATATTATGCTGACTACAAATATCCAGAAACACAAAAACACAAAGTGTACAGACACACCAAAAACAAAACCTCCATTTTTCATGGAGGTACATTTTGTAAATGCTTTGTGTAAAAAGATACTCACATGGCCTGGTCAACCTCAGCATGGTGTCCTGGGGGTCTGACAACAGCGAAGCCATTCTGAAATGAGATAGCAAAACCATAAGTTATGCTGTAGTACCAAGGGAAGCCTCTGGGGGCACACATAAAACGAAAATAAAACCCACTGACAATGTATCAAAGATTTACGATGTATCAAAAAGACTAAATTGCAAAAACTATGAAAATCCTACCCCTCATAAAAGATTGACCCTCAATGCAGTTGTTGCTCAGAATTGCTTAGAATTTTCTGACCTTGAAACATGACCTTGAATGTGTATTGCACTGACCTTGAGCTCTCCTTGTGCGACCTTGAAAGCCAGTTCTATGACACAGCCTGCCGCCATACGAAGGGCGCTGGGTGAGTGAAGCTCATTCCAGATCGTGTCAGCGTCAACCTGAAAAACATTAAAATAACATTTAGAGAAGTCCATTTGATACACCAGACAAAAGTCAACAATAATAACACTCACAACTAGGGGTGGGCACTGGTACAGAAAATTCAGGTACAGGTACGGTCTGGGTCCAGAGGATCAGGTCCAGGTCAGACCTGAACCTGGACCTGTCTGAATATGTGAAAACTTGTGAATAGGTGATACTCAAAACAATGGCACATTTTGCTAAAAAGGAATCTATTTGGCGAAGTATAATTCGACTTTTACTGGCGTTTACAAATCCTATCTTTGGGTCACAAAACAACACCAATGGCCACTGTTACCTTTAGTTAGACCAAGTTTGACTGTAGAAACTTGGTTAGGTGACTATCAACTCTCCTCTACTTTGTTCTTTTTATTTTCTTAGACTGATAAGCCCCCAAACACGTGAATGCCTGCCGGTCTAATCTGTTAATTTTCCAATTGATCCAAAATCCGGTCCACTGATTTTTTCAGGTCCGTTTTTTTCCGGACCGGTCCAACAAGAATTATAACTGTTTTGCACCGTTACGGTACCCACCCCTAATCACAACCTATGAAAAAAGCAGCTATAACTTGTTTTTAAGGTACAGGAACAAATATAGGATTTGAACCACTTACCCCCAGTCCTCCACACGGAAGATACTTGAAACTCTTTTGCAGACCTCCAGCTATGCAAAAAAAGAGAAACAGAATTTAATGCTGACATGTTAAAGGGCATGACAACGTATTGTTTTAAGTACAATGTACAAGTTATTCGTATTTATTAAGTTAAGCGGTAAGAGGTAAACAAGTTATTCAGTACAAGTTCTTTCAGAACAATTTCAGTAGAAAGATAGACGAAGTTGTAACGGAGAAATAACGATACATACAAACCACACAAAGAGTTGTGCAGTAACGCTAGTTCACCTTTATCCATGGGGTAACCTATATCCGTTGTTTTTCAAAACAGGGCATTCAGGAATATCAAGTTGACGGACAGTTGTTTCAAATTGTAATACTTTCAAAGTATAGCAGTTTGAACTCACATTTCGTCGGCATGATAGCCCTAAATACCCTGATTTTGAAAGCAACAGACATAGGTCACCCCGCGGATAAAGGTGAACTAGCGATATACGAGGTGTGAACAATAAAGTTTTGGCCTCACCATAAAATAAGATGCAAAACTCCAATATCACGGCATAGTTATCAAGTATCATGCTTTTATGATTCTCTAGTGCAAAATTCAAATCATTGTGGTAACTTCTTTATAGGCAAGACTCAGTAACATAACATGAGAGAAAAGTTAAGAATACACATGGACAGTTGAACTTCGCAAAGTTTTTCGTCAATTTTCTTAAACTTCGGACAGATATCTGAGGCTCACCCAGTTTCTTGCTGTCTTGTTTCTGCCGATGTAGTGGATTGGTCCCATATAAATACACATGCTGCTCACTAAAAACAACATGGAAAAGAATTAAATGATTATCACACAAAAGACCGTAGCTAGAACCAATGAATTTTTGATGTTTCAAAATCTTGTCTTTTCTAATATTTCAAATACACACAATTTGGCTAAGAGGACATGGAATTCTAAGATATCGATTCCATCCAGTGTATTAAATTACATAGGAAAAATTGTAAATCTTTGATGGCTGAACTCAGTCCGAAAAATGTACATGAAAGTACAATTCACTTGCATTGCTAAAGGTGTTCAATTGAAGTTAGAATACTGCATAATTTTTAATGAAAGCTGGAGAACTGTACTCACCTATGACAGGTTTTTAACTCATCTATTGTAGCTTTTCTTGATCGTACTCTCTGGAAAGAGAAGAAACTTTTCTGTTAAACCGGCAACAACCTTTCAACATGTTGTGGATTTCTACACTGTCTTATATATACATGTAATATCAATAAGTGTGGTGGTTTCTATAATGTGCCAGAGGTGTCCCTTACAGAGGGAAGATGACCCTAAAGCTAAGTTTGTCCGTACGTTTTTTTGGGGAGGCCACGTCCGCCACATATTTCGGAAAATGTGGGGAACGACTGGCAAGAGCAGGGAGGGAGTACGTCAACCCATGGCACACAAAGTTTTGCCTGCACGTTAAGTTCTACGGCGTGTCTGCGTGCTCAAAACTCAGTCGGATTCCCTACGAGATTGTACGAAGCCGGTACTTACAACTTACGGATGCCAAAACATTGCCCACGTTTTGGCCGTAGGTAGCACGTATGGCGGATTGTGCCCTTAGCTTTACAGATTACAAAATCTGTGACTTTCCATGGGCACAACACTGGGAACTGCATAAAACTTTGGACTTATTCTTTATAGGACACTTGGTTTAAGAAGACATCCGTAACAGAGGCTAGGTGCTCATTTTTGGTACCGTTCCCAAGGGTACAACATTGGATTGAGCCGCTAGGGTTTTGAACCCAGGAACTTTCAGATTCTGAGGGCAGCTGCTAGGAATTAGAACCAACTACCTTCAGATTCATAATTTCATAAGTCTACACCACAACACAAGAAAGGAATATCCCTGTAGCTCAACTGGTAGCAACCTCAGACTTAAGCTTCTGGTTCCAAAAAGTTGGCAACTGGGCTGTGCATCTCAGTTGGGGTTGCACCGGTTGTTCAGAAAGGACATAGAATTAAAAGAGTCCAAAGAGGTGCCTCAAACACGTTATAGGAAAATGGCTAGCAACCTCTTTGTGTAGAAATATACCCTGCTTCAGAAACTGTAAGAAAACTAACTTCGCCCTACAAGGTGAACAACAACAACAATAACAACAAGCAGTGTGGTTGTTTACCTCACATCTGTTGACTAGCCCGGTCTCCTGTAGTCTGGACCAGACACTCTGGATGCGACCGGAGTGTTCCGGATGGTAACTGTTGTTACCACAGCTGCACGAGTGCTTCAGCATCAGGGGGTCGTACACAACTCCTGAGGAGGGGGGGCAAATGTAACCTTCATGTTAACACCCCTCTAAGGATGCTTAAGGAACTTTCCCTCAAATAATCCTCACAAATTTTCACCAAACAGCTACCCTTTTCTAGCTTGCTAAATGTTTGAAATCAGGATGGTATGCATAACATGCATTGGCATAATACCGGTCATAAGCCTTATACCGGTCGATTAAAAATAGTGGAACTTAAAGAGATCTACACATGCAACAATAGTTATTTCTGAGGTATGCAGACTTCAGACATCTAGGTGTCCAATACATAATTTACAAAGCATCGATAACAATGCATTCGAAGACAACAAGGCCAAAAGTTTTCAGGTCATTTTCGGGGCAGGCGAGCTCGTCGTGGGAGAAACACACTGTCACGTTCATCGCCAGATTTGTAGATAATAATCACATGTGCTCACGGCACAAGACGATCATGATTCAACAGCAATCTTGAATTTCTTTTGGTGACCTACAACTCGTGTAAAAGTGTGAGGAACCGTTGCATTATCGCCCAGATCTACGGCTGAATGGGTCAAATTGAACGTACGCCGCCATTTTCCCGCCATTTTTAATGCTACGGCCAGCAGTAAAGTTTTACGTCATAGCGGTTGTGACGGACCAAAATTAAATGAAAATTTTTGTCAGTATACGCCCATTTTCTCATGACTTTTTGTATGCTCATGCAGATTTTTGTTTTGTGCAACTACTAACAGGAAAGAAAGGAACAACAGAGGATGTATAAAGGTACATAGCGGCAGTTAATTGTGCCGTGTTTCGTTCGACCGGTATAGTGCACCCCCTTCCAACCACGCGCCCGTTCTCCGTGCAATTCCGCGGTGTGTTCCAATTACGATATTATGTTTTTAGCAGGACCAGAGAGACAAAATTATTTACACAGAAGAAGTGACAAAGGTAAGCTGTAACAGCAACATGTAACTGGAGAAAATGATGCGTTGATCATTTGCCAAATTAGCATTGCTTGAGAAATTGCAGTAAACCGACCGGTATTATGCCAATGGATGTTACATGTATGTTATCAAAAAGTATTACAATAGTACAAATTTATAGAAACATTATAAGATTATCCCCCAACATATGTCAAACATAGGATAGTCGGCGTTATGTCTCATTTGAGAGAACGTCTGAATCTCTAACAGAAACAAGGTGCTCATTTTCACTGAAGTTGCCATTTTCCAGATGAACCATATTATCCATTGGGGCCTGCTGAGGCTTCAAACCAAGAACTTTTGGATTTTGTGACTAAAAGTGACTCACCTGTGGTAAAGACAGATTTGACAGAGTTGTATGTTGCCGGCGATGACTGAGCTCTGGATAGTGGTCTGTGAGTGCTAGTCCCTGTAGTAAAAAATAACATGACAAGTTAGTAATATATACACGAATTTCTGTAAAAACCATGCATGTTGCTAGGCTTACTTCTTTTTCCATTACATGTTAAGTTGTATGTTGATACATAAATTAACTAGAATTTGATATAAACATGCAAAAGTTTTTCCCTTTTACCAGCGCAAATTTCACAATCTATGGAAGGTTTAAAATGGTTCGGAACTCACCGTCAATATTCATATCTAACTGCCGACAGGATTCCTCCTACAAAATAAATGAAAAAGACAATTTGATCAATTAATTTCCATGAAGAGCAAATCATTATTACCAATGTTAAGCGGTTAGGGTGAAATAATGGAATGGATATCAATGCCAAACTTTGGAGGACTGTGCATGTGCGCTCCTTGTGAGGAACAAAAGAACTGCAGGTTGGGTAACACTGTGAATGCTGTAACACTGTAACACTGGAATCTTGACCACGTTAACTTCTGGAATCTTTGGACGAGGGTGCTGATTCGTTCTTACACATTAGCGAATTAAGGAATGTGTTTGAACACCCAAAAAAGCCCTCCGTCCTCTTGCATGACGGCCTGTTGTCATCGAACAAGCATTCTAGAACCCATTCTTTAATTTGCTCCTTAACTGACATCACCACCAAAAGGTTTGAATGCGCAGGTCTCCAGACAGGTAGCAAAACCAAACAGACTAGTGAAGTACTACCCGGATGGTACCCAGGCTACAACTTGGCACTACAGAGGTTCAATTGAACGAATGAAAAAAAAGAACGCTAAAAGTCAAACATGACCCCTGACCTCTTCGTTTTCCTCGTCGCTGTCGAGCGGCTCCTGTTTGACGGTGACCTGGGTGTGTTCCTTTAGCTCCTCCTCCGTCTCCTCAGGGTGGGGCTCGGGGCGGGGCTGCTTAGCGATGTCCCCGTTACCAAGCTGCTGCTTGTTCACAACATGCTGTGGAACACAAGTAGTAAAGGAAGTGCAATTACTATCACAACAATCAGGAGGATGAACCAAGCTGCTGCTTGTTCACAACATGCTGACACTGGAACACAAGAAGTAAAGGAAGTGCAATTATTATCACAACAATCAGGAGGATGACCTCTAAACTAGTATGGAACCAATTACTGCTGCACTTCAACAGATTGAAAAAGGAACAACGAATTTATCAATTGTGAAAGAAATTGGTCATCGTATGTAAATGGTTATGGTACACCCCCGCTCGCTCGGTGAGATTGCCCGGTTGTTAGCGTCACCTAAGCTGGACAGAGCACGCTTCTTTCTTCTTGCTCCATTTAAGTTATGTTTTATCTGCCCTGCCCTACCCTGGGTTTAAGATTAAATCTGTTATGTTACCCACTTTTAAAAGAAACATTAAAATTTGAACCTCCAACACTCTGGGCTACTGCCTTAATTGTGTCAGTTATGATAGACTATTACTGTACTGTAACAGTTGCTTTTTTCAGGCGGATAAAATATCTGATCAAGAAAAATGATGCCAAAACTTTGGTTGGGGGAATATTATAATCTATCAATTAGTCAAGGGATGCTATGTTGTAAATAGACAGGATTTTAACTGTAACTAACTAGATGCAAGTTCACACACCCGAACACCTGTCCAGCTGTTTGTACCTGCCTACCCACCTGTCTGAGCAGCGCCTGCATGTAGTGCTGCGGGTGGAGCACCTGCTGCTGTAGGTGGTGCATGTGTGTACCGGGGAGGGGTGCCGAGTGGGTCCGACCCAGAGGTCTGTACGGAGGGAAACAAAATTGAATCATCGATCCATATACAGTCAAAACTGTAAACCGGTACAATAGCCAATTGGGTAGACTGTTCGACTTGCATTCGGTAGGTCGTGAGTTCGATCCCCGGCCGAGTCATACTAAAGACTTCAAAAATCGCACATGCTGCTTTCTTTGCTTAGCACTCACCATTTTGGAAAGAGTATGGACTAGCCCCCCTGCTGTAGTGACGTGCTCAAATGTGTGGCCCAAGGGCTACAGAAATGGAGATGGGCACCACCCCTACGCATCTGCTAAGGTGTATGGGAAACTTTAACTTTAACTACTGTCAAAGAGAATGATCCGACAGTCCATAGCCACAATGGACAGGATTCTTATAACTAAGAGTTAGGGCAAAAGGAAAATGATACTGAACCAATAAGCTGCAATAACAATGACCAGTTTGTCTTAACATAACAAGCCCCCTATTTCTATACTTTCTTTTGGCATAATTCCAAAGTCTAAGGAATTAAATTGATGACGACATAACATTAATGCCTGTTTCCCTTACTTGTGTAGACGGCGTGGTATTGCATTGGGTGGCTGGTTGTCAGGCCTCGACACTCCCGTGGACATTGTCGTAGCTATCATCGCTACCGTTGACGCGGGCCCCGACAGATCGCCATGTCTCGCTCCTGTAATCAGAGATTATGAGCAAAACATCTCAGATCCTGCAGCTTATCCATCTGACTTCTGAAAGCTCCATGTTACTATGATCTATCTATCTAGTATTGTCATGGCTGCCATCTAGCTGGTTCAGAAGGAACTGCACCGGCTTGGCTGAATGTGACAGCCTCCCTGGTCTGCTCTCTTCTTCACCATTCCATCTTATGATCTCACCAATCAATTTAACTTTTTACAATCAGGTCAACACCTGATCGTACTGCCATGGCTACCATCTAGCAGGTTCAGAAGGAAAAGCACCATCTTGACTGAAAAGAAAGCCTATCCTACCTGCCAGAAGATGCTGCACAGTTACTGGGGGAATGCCCTTCTGTTCCAAGGCTTTTACCAATCCACTGAACATTTTAAAGGACAGCATCAGAAAATTTTCAATTCATTATTTTCCAGTAGTTTACTCATTAAAAAGTTGATGTACGTCAATTTTTACATTGATCCGCCTAATATGACCCTGTAGACACGTTTGAACTTCGCGCTCTCCTCCTTTCCCCGCCGCGCTGGCCGATGACGTAATGGCCGCGTTCTGAGAGTCTGACGTCACAGATCCAAAACTTCTAGCCAGCCATTTTGCTCCGTGAACCTCGGTCCTCTCAGCGGTAAATAATCACTCCGCCATTCTGGAGTTCAGTCCGTAGTTGTTGACAATTACTTTCGTGGACCTGTAAGTCGCATTGTGACCTGTCTACGAAGCTATAGTCCCCGGGAGACTAAACATGAATGAGCTTGCCTGCGAGTAAACCGCGCGGCGACGGGACGAAATCAAAACAATGGCGGTGGGGAAGGTTCACGCACCGTGCCATTCTGGACTGTTACAAGAGCGAGTTTGGGTCAATCCTTACCTTCTCCTTTCCAGACAGCACAGCGATAATTACACGTAAGCTTCCACGAATTTTGGTTGAACTCACAGTTGTCCAACTGGCAGTGACATTAAAAAAAAGAAACATTTTTCTCTGACAACATACCCTTGATCACTACATATCGAACGATCCCCTTATCGCGCCGAAACAGATAGCACTGCAACTTGTACAGATTCGAGCGAGTTACGCCTCGCCTCTCACTTTATTTTCTGTTTCTCAGGTAAATTATCTGCACTGTCCGGTTTTTCAATCATGTAGCTTTGGCGGAGATTGTTGGGTGTTCCATCAAAATAAATCACGGACTCTGAAACGAAGTCGACATTTCGCACCATTCACAATGCCGGCCTGTTTCGTATGTATGTTTCGGCGCGAAAAGGGGATCGTCCGATGTTGTCAGAGGAAAATGTTTCTTTTTTTTTTTAATGTCACTGCCAGTTGGACAACTGTGAATTCAACCAAAATTCGTGGAAGCTTACGTGTAATTATCGCTGTGCTGTCTGGAAAGGAGAAGGTAAGGATTGACCCAAACTCGCTCTTGTAACAGTCCAGAATGGCACGGTGCGTGAACCTTCCCCACCGCCATTGTTTTGATTTCGTCCCGTCGCCGCGCGGTTTACTCGCAGGCAAGCTCATTCATGTTTAGTCTCCCGGGGACTATAGCTTCGTAGACAGGTCACAATGCGACTTACAGGTCCACGAAAGTAATTGTCAACAACTACGGACTGAACTCCAGAATGGCGGAGTGATTATTTACCGCTGAGAGGACCGAGGTTCACGGAGCAAAATGGCTGGCTAGAAGTTTTGGATCTGTGACGTCAGACTCTCAGAACGCGGCCATTACGTCATCGGCCAGCGCGCGGGGAAAGGAGGAGAGCGCGAAGTTCAAACGTGTCTACAGGGTCATATTAGGCGGATCAATGTAAAAATTGACGTACATCAACTTTTTAATGAGTAAACTACTGGAAAATAATGAATTGAAAATTTTCTGATGCTGTCCTTTAACATCTATCCATGGATGCCATCTAGCAGGTTCAGAAGGAACTGCACTTGACTACCCTATCTGCTAGCAGATGCTGCACAATTACTGGGGGAATGCCCTGCTGTTCTAAGGCTTTCAACAATCCACTGAACATTTTTAAAATCTGACTATTCATTGATGTCATCTAACAGGTTCAGAAGGAACTGCAGGTGATTACCCTATCTGCCAGCAGATGCTGCACAATTACTGGGGGAATGCCCTGCTGTTCCAAGGCTTTCAACAATCCACTGAACATTTTAACATCGGACTATTCATGGATGCCGTCTAGCAGGTTCAGAATGAACTGCACTTGACTACCCTACCTGCTAGCAGATGCTGCACAGTTACAGGGGGAATGCCCTGCTGTTCCAAGGCCTTCATCCGAGCGTGGAGCAGGTTGGGGTTCCCGGGCGGAAACGACTGGTTCAGTTCCGACTCCATCCCGCCGTGCATGGCCAGGTGCGCCAGTCCGGACTGCGTGGGAATCATGTGACCGGTCAGCGGCTGTCCGAGCCGTGCCGCCGCCATGGCGCGAAGCTCCGCCTCACGGGATAGCGCCGACTGCACGACTTTCTCTCCCTGTCGAAGTAAGGAAGAAAATATACTTCATAACCTTAAACAAACTCTCTCAAATTGTCAGGTAACGGAGATGAGCACCACCATATGCACCATTTTTTTTGGTACGGGAAAGACTTTAAGTATCTCTTTTTAATTATGATGACGTACATTCTGGCTCAGGGTGCCAGGATTCTGGCACAATTATGACGAGTCAGACGTACATTCTGGGTCAGGGTACCAGAATTCTGGCTCACAGTCAGAATTCTGGCAGAATCCCCAGATTTCTACAGAATTGGCTTTCTTCATGGAGACATCTAATTGCAACCTATCATTCATTATCCTTTGATATATCATACCTGGAAATATTATTTAGAGAGGCTTTAGAGGCTTTATTTGTCCATTAGCTGTGATACAAGATACACAGACATGACATAACGTATACGTAACACATACAAAAACTTTACAGTGCAATTATTTACAGTGCAAATCATGTAGATATGGATCTGTATGTGAAAGTCTTCTTCATAGCATTAGTTCTCGGTTTTGGTAGTCAGTGTATGTGTGATTGCTGGCATAACGTGTCTTCTAACTGTGTTGCTGTGTGACAGGAGTCACGTGGTTGTAGAGAACTGCTGGTTAATATATTTTGAAATAATTAAGGTTTTCCGGAATTAAAATGCTTGTCTGGAATTCCACCGTTCATTATGCAGGGCTGGAAATTCACTTTTGGGATTAGGTCCACTGGTGCAAAAATATTTGGGTGCACCACTTAAATTTTAGTAATAACCCAATAATGAAACTTAGTTACCAGTACCATGGCAGACATTTTTATATTTCTAACACTTAGATGTCAAGAATATGATGTATACTGACATACTTTAATCTTTACATACATAAACCTAAGAAATTATTTAGGTGCACCCTGTGCACCCACAAAAAATAATTGGGTGCACAGCTCCAATTTTGGGTGCACCTGGGTGCACATGCACCCAGTATTTCGAGCCCTGTTATGTTTTGTCTCACCGTCTGAGTGGTATCAGCAGAACTTGAGGAGTTGGCCAGTCCCAGGGAGATGTTGGGTAGAGATGGGGAGGTGTACAGGGTGAAGTCTGCCGCGTTCCCGCCCACCATTCTCCCAGGCATCACCGCAGGCTGGACACCGGATTCCTGATAAAAACAGCGCACAATCAGTTTTTAGATCATATTTGAATATTTGGTAATATATTGTCACAGTGTTACTTAATATGTGAATTTCTTTATTATTTAGGGATTTAATGTTGCGTTAACAGTGGATATTGGGTTCGCAGTTAAAGCAGTCTTGTAAGAAAGGCCCTGCAAGAACCATGAAAACTAAAACCACAACACCTGTTTTCAGTATTCTATTCAGATTCACTAAACAGTGGAACACAGAGTGCAAGTCTTTGAGTTTTAGGATTATTCAGCCATCATTGTAATCTAATTGAAGGATTAGAGGATATCTTCACAGTGTGATGAACCTCAAACTTGAAAATAGAGCTGTGTACCTCAACAATTTTGAGGTAAGGCACATGTACTGGTTTAGGTACTACTTGTGCTGACCTGTACATATTCCTGAATAAGTTTGATCAAGACGTCTGTAAGATATACATGTACCCAACTGTCATTTTAAGTTATGAATTGTCATTTTCAGTTTACTTGAGGATGAATTCCACATACATGTATTCAACCCCACGATTATCACAATTGTCATCTTTGCGTTAAAAAGTGGTGTTCTGACTGTCTAGTGTTTTAGTTTGTTCAGGTACAGGTACAGGTACCCCAGGTGTTTAGGTACAGGTCTGGTCCTGGACCTAAATAATTCAATAGGTACAGTACACTACAGTTTTTAGGTAGTACTGCAAATTCCTACTTGAAGGGGCATTCCATTCCACACGGGAGTGTTATTTTCTGAAAGAAATTTATTTTAGGACGTAATAAATGCATACTACTTCACATTATACGATTAAGAGCAAATGTCTGTAAGGATCAAACAATGGTGGCAAAGGTCAAAAAATCGATTTGGCTCATATTTTGCACACTGATAGTACTTGGTCCACAACCCCTCAAAATAGCTTTCTTTTAGATCAAAACTCCTTGTTGCCATGGTAACGGGCCAACAAAGTTTTCTGGCCATTTTCCCAATTTCTGCATCTCAAAAACACGGAAATCGGCATACTTTACGGCATTGTCACTCCAACACCTTTTATTGTATTGTCAAAACAAAACAAGATCTGAATAGACCAACAGTTTGGCTGTTTAGAAATTGTTGTGAAATTTCCAACGAGATAAAATTGAGTTCTTGGGCAGCATCAAAACAATACAATGTTTCAAGCTTCAAAATAACGTAATTTTTGGCCCAACTTTGTAACGCCACAAGTGCCGAGCTGGTAACATTTTTGACTTGAAATTTGTACCCTGTATAGATGATTGATATATCTATCAAATGCATTGTTGCAAAGTTTGGGGTCTTGTTTGGTTGTCACGTGGTCGTCCACAAAAGTAGGCCAGTTTTGCGTTTGACGAAAATTGTGAATTTTAGCCATGTTCAAGGTACTACATGTGACAAAATAAAACAGAATTCTAACTCAACTTCTTGTCAAAGAGAGATCTATGTATTGTCTATTTAATAAATGCTTGAAGAGTTTTAGATCGTGGTTGTCCCTGGAAGTAGGCCACTTTTTTGCGTTTGGCAAAATTTTGAATTTTAGCCATGTTCAAAGGGTTTTCTCTGACAAAGTGAATTTGAATTCTGATTCAACTTCTTGTCAAAGGGAAACCTAGGTATTGCCTATCTAATAAATGATTTCAGAATTTTGAGTCATAAAATGTAGTCCGCCGACTCCCGTGGTTGTCCCTGAAAGTAGGTCACTTTTTTGCATTTGGCGAAAATTGTGAATTTTAGCCATGTTCAAAGTGTTTTCTGTGACAAATTGAATTCAAATTCTGAAAAAAAATTCTGATTCAACTTTTTTTCAAAGAGAGACCTAGGTATTGCCTTTCTAATAAATGATTGCAGAAATTTGAGTCATGAAATGCAGTCACGTGGTTGTCCCTGAAAGAATGTCATCTTTTGCATTTGGCGAAAATTGGTGATTCTAGCCATTTTCAAGTACTCTACATGACAAAGCAAATAGAATACTGATTCAACTTCTCGTCCCTATCAAATAATTAATTGTAGAGGTTTGGATCATGGCGTTGGTTGTCCTCATTGGTTGGTTGGCGTTGGTTGTCCCCATTTTCAGATGTTTATGTTTTACTCCTAGAATTAAAGATAGCGTTTTTACCTTCGCCAAAAAGGTTATGTTTTGGGTAGCGTTTGTATGTATGTTTGTAGAAGACCAGAATAACTCAAGAACAACTAAATGGATTGTATTGATATTCGGTATGTGGGTAGGTCTCAATGAGACTTGGAAACGAATAGATTTTGGGCCGCCTAGCGGCCTGTTAAGGTACTGGAAAGGAATTTCCGGGTTTGATATGTCGAGTCTGAACATACTGCGGCTATGATTTTTTAGTGGTAGACAGGCCTTGATGCCGAGAGTAAGTGGTGTAGGTTTATGCCTCCTAGTGGCTTGTTTTGAAACTGCAGGACAGGTTTAGTGTAAGACTTTGAAAGAGAATAACTCAAGCTTTGAAAGAGAATAACTCAAGAAGGGGTTGACGGATTGTCATGATTTTTGGTATGTAGATAGCTTAAGAGATGATCCATATAAATACATATTTATTATACAAATCGGAATCTAATTTGCATAAATAGTTAGGAAAACAATTAAACACGCCCAGTTCCATTATAGGACCATTAGAAAGTGGCAAATGTAACTGAGATAGGGAAGAATATTGATCGATATATATCATGCGAAATAAAGTTCTAATTTGCATAATTGATTAGAAAATGCTCCGATGTCATTATGGTAAATGACGGGAACTTCTTACTGGTAGCATTTGGAAGTTATGTACAGGTGAACATTATTGTTGAACATTAGTTATGCAAATGAGGTCCTTACTTACATAAATTATTACAAAATCATCATCATCTTCACCGCATGTCAGTTCTGGTCACTGAGGCGGGCCGTCATTGTTCGCCATGCTGCCCTGTCCACTGCTAGCCGTTGCACGCCCTCCCATGTGCAACCCATCCCATTATTACAAAATGCGATGAAAATCTTTTTAACATAGATTGTTTACATCTGTTATTCGGTGGAGGAGATAATCAAGTAATAGAATCTATGCAAATGAAAATCTTATTTGCATAATTGATGACCATAACAATTAATACAGTAGTTGTAAAGTGTAGAATTATTTGGCGAATGTATGGGGTCGTGGAACTCTAGTATATATTATTTATTTGGTTTTGAAAGATCTGAAACGTTATAAACTGTACTTGAAGTGTTCTTATTCAGGCTTAGAGAAATGCTGTTAGAAGACTCTGATACTTTGGAGCAGATGACTTTTGGAAAGTTTGTTTTTGCTAACATTTTACAATGTGCAAATTTCAAACGTTTAACGATGTCAATGAGTATTGGATTGGCACTACAATGACTGATACTGAATTGAATACAGTGTTTGATCAAAGATTAGTGTTGCATGGCCTCTGTGTCTTTTAAAGTAGTGATATGCAATACATAATATGAAATATTGTTTCAGCTACGTTCTGTAATGCGTATCTAAAAGGACGCTCACTAGAATTCATTTGATAGATCTAGATATGGCCTACTTTCAGGGACAACTATGTGACTAAAAATCACTACTTGAAACTCTTCAAGCATTTATTAGTTAGGCGATACATAGATCTTTCTTCGACGAGAAGTTGAATCAGTATTCTAATTTGCTTTGTCATGTAGAGTACTTTGAAAATGGCTAG